>NC_056730.1:852551426-852590899 GCF_019279795.1 Protopterus annectens
TGATCTGTTGGTCTTGCCAACATAGAAACAATGACATGAGAGACAGTGAGCCACATAGACAACATTCCTGGTATGGCATGAGCTGTTGTTCCTGAGTTCCCATAGTACACCCGTTTCAGGGTGTTTAAAAAAACGTGATTCGTCTATGAGGTGGCATTGTTGGCATTTGCCACATTTGAAAAGGAAACCTGAGTATGTTCCGGATTCCATCTGGTGTGGCTGGATCTCTTGGATGACTCTTTCTCTAGCATCTTTAGAATTTGAATTGCTGCTTTTTCCCTGTGAGTGGGTGGAACACTGGGGATTTTCTTGGAGGTGAAAGGGACAAATGGGTACTGTATCACTTCTGAATATAATGCTCTGTGCTCAAGTCTTTTTTGTTGTCACACCAGGCTCTCTGGTGCAGAGACAGTCATCCGCAATTGCCTTCAAAGGTGAGCAATCATGCCTCCATTCAGGACAGCTGAAGGGACCCCTGGTGTTGGGAGCCTTCTCTGCCACGGGGGAGGCATCAACTATTTGATTTCTTCCTCTGCCCCTAGGGGAACTTTCTCCTTGTGTGCCTGGAAAGGAACCTGGGAATTTCTGAACCACATCTTCTGCCCGCCTTGTTGATTCCTTTAAAAGGATCTTTGAGGGGCTGAAAAATGCATGCCCACTGTAGAGAGAGTATTTCCATCATTCTCATATGTGGATAAAGTTTCCTTCACTGTTGGTCCAAACAAGGAAGTGCCAAAGGGAGCATTACTGAACAACGACTTAACGGGCTCTGAAAAATTACATATGCACATCCAGGCAAGCTTCTTAATGGAAATACCTGAATCCACTGCCCTTGAGGTGCCTTCGGCTGCATGCAAAATTAGCCTCATGGATGAATTTGAAACGGCAGGCAACTGCGAAGCCACAGATGACTGTGTTTGCTGGGGGTATAACCACCTCTCTATTTCAGGATCTTGAGGATGTCTCCAAATGAGACGTCTTCTGGAGGTGATCATGGGGACCACCCTTCACCTTCATCTAAGTCTGTATCCTTGGTGACAGACTCTGGAGGACAGTCTAAGTGCCTCCTCTTGCACCTCCTCTTCCTAGGGACCTCCTCAGTGGGGTGTTCTAGGGAGGTGTAAGAAGAGGCTGTAATACCCTGCTGGATAGTCTGGAGATATTGGGCTGTTTGTCCCTGTGGTGTCGAATGGTGAGACTGGGCGCAGATGCATCTGGGCAGATTGGAAATCTGAGGGGGCTGGATCCATCAGTCCTGTCAAAGCAGATAAAACCATCTTCACAGCTTTGAAGGTCGATCACTCCAGAGAGAGAGAAAATCTCAGATCCGAGAAGGCAGGCTTCCGGACCATAACCTCCTCCTGTCCCGAAAGCAGTCTCCCCGAGCAGGAAGTCGGTGCTGAGGGGCCACCAAGGCACAGAGACAGCTCTGAAAACTTCAGCAATGATTCCGATTCCTCGGATCTGACATGGAGGCTCTGAATCTGAGAGTCCACTGGATCTGAAAAAGTCAGAGCAGAGGTGCTCAGAGTCCACTTCAAATCCGATGATAAGGTAATCCTGGGTCTTTCAAACATCCAATAGAAATAGAGGAGGAGACTAAAATGGTGGAGTGGACGAGAGATGGACTGCCTGATCAGAGATGGTAGGTGCCAGTAACTCTCCCATCTGGATCTGCGTCTTCCTCATCATCTGATCCACATCATCTTCAATTAGACTTCTAGATGACACAGATGATAACAGTGGAGGGATTTTGTATGGCTCCTCTCTAAGAAAGGAGAAGGCAGCCTAGAAAGAGCAGGATCAACTTGATGGGGAATACCGGGTCATAGGTAAAGTCACAGGGTCCTGAGCCCATAGGATCCAACAGTTTCTTAGTTGTATCTCAGGGTATAGAATCCAACAATATCTTTCTCTTCTATCAGATCCAACAATCTCTTTCTCTTAGGATCTGAGGGGAAAGAGGTATGAGACCTTCACAGATCCAGTTTTATTCCTTCCTGGAAGGCTTGGAGGATGGAGCCGAGTTAGTAGATGGAACAGGAAATCTTGACTTCTTTGATTTTTTTTTTTTTTTTCTGGGGGGGTTGAGCCCTTGCAATAGCCTCTCCAAAAGAAGAAGGTAACAAACATTAATATCAACTTGTTTTTTTCTATCCACCACATGCATGGATTAAAATTTCTACACACAGAACATTTTTGATGAAGACTTTGAGGGCCCAGACAGTAAACATCGACTATGAGTGTCCGACACAGGCATTTTATGTCCACACTTTGAACATTTTTTGAAACTGGATGGCCCTTATTATGCCATGGTAATGGTGAAGAGAAACTGAAGAAGGGAGCTTATAAAGTTCTTTTTTTTTTTTTTTTTTAAAGCAGAAAAGGAATAAAAAAGAAATAAAAAGAAAGAGCAATTACCAACAATGGTAAGTCAGGTTACTCTAACAAGTAGGAAGAGAACAGAGACTACCAACAATGGTATCTTAAAATGGAGTAAGAAAAAAAAAAACAAGAAGAAATTCAATCCACTATGAAGAAAAATAGGCTATATATATAAACTTACGAGGGTAAGGGAACAATAAAAAAGAAAGATATGATGAAAAAATTCAACTTATGTGAAAAATATGTGATGAGGCTCAAGAGCTACTAGCAACCACATTTTTCAAGAAAAGCAGCAAACGAGATCTGTGGTAACTTAGGGTGAATACATTGTAGGTAAGAGAGAGGCTCGAGAGCTTTTTGCTTCCCACGAGCTTTAGTAATGGCCGTCTGACCTGAGGATCGGATCCAAACCTATCAGTTGAGGACAGAATGAAAACTGACAATATCAAATCTGAAGTTATTAGAGGTACTCTGTAACAGACATCTGGAAACGAGTAAGAAGAATTCTAGATTAATTAATTTAAACATCAGGAAGTTTAGCAGTAGTTTCACATAATGTGCTACTGACAGCCATTTTGCTTTTGTGAGGACTTGGCAATCGTATACAAGAAGGCTAGCAGAAAGTTAACTCTCTTGGAATGTACCAGGTTTAACTTGCAAAATACCACTTTTTCCTGACAATAGGCTTAAATAAGAAGTTATGTACTCACCATAACGTTCCATCTGAGTAGGTAGACTTCATTTGTCTGCAACCTTTGGGATTCGGATCCGAGCCGGCAATCTTTCATAGCTTAGATCCGAGCTCCTAGCTCCTCCCCTTCACCCATAATCCCCTGCCATCCCTGACTGACCTCAGATCAAGTCTGCCCATAACCAATAAGGCTGAAAAGGAAACTAACTACCTTCCTTAAAGGGCAGAGTAAAAACTTCTGGCCAAATAACATCCGAAGGTCAGGGGGAAGGAGGGTGGGACGGTTGCAGACAAATGAAGTCTACCTACTCAGATGGAACGTTATGGTGAGTACATAACTTCTTAATCTGAAGTAGTTAACTTCATTTGTCAGCAACCTTTGGGACAGAGTCCCCAGCTACCTGTATCTTGGGCGGCCTTCATGGAAGGATGTTCCGGAGCACTGCAGAGCCAAAGGATGCTCTCCCTCTAGAAATAATATCCAATTTATAATGGTTGATGAAGGTATGAGGTGAAGCCCAAGTGGCTGCTGAGCAAATATCATCCAGGGGTACTCTAGACCGAAAGGCAGCAGAAGTAGACACGGACCGAGTAGAGTGGGCACTGACTCCCTGAGGTGCGGGCCTGCCAGAACTTTCATAAGCCAAAAGGATTCATTGTGAAATCCACCTCGACAAGGTGACCTTCGACAAAGATTTACCTAAATTAAATTTGGCAAAGGAGATGAACAACTGGTCGGATTGTCTATGACCAGCCATTCTATGAATGTAAAAATGCAGCTGTCTATGCACATCTAAAGAATGTAGTTTGTATTCTCCTTTGTTCTGGTATTCAGGAAAGAAAACTGGCAGATTAATGGATTGGTTAATATTTGCCTCGGAAGCAATCTTAGGAAGGAATGAGGGATTGGTCCTGAGGTAAACCTTATCCTTGTGGAAGGTCAAGTAAGGAGGTTTTACACATAGGGCTTGAAGTTCAGAAACCCTCCTAGCTGAAGTAATAGCGACGAGAAAGGCTGTTTTCCATGACAAATGTTTGAGATCAGCTGAAGCTGCAGGTTCAAAGGGGGGAGCTGTCAAGGCCTGAAGTACTAAAGTCAAATCTCAGGGAGGTACTACTTCCTTTATTGGAGGTCTGAGTAGGAAGGTGCCCTTCAGAAAGGCATGACGAGGCCTGTTCTGCTGGCTCTAGCGGCTCCCTCTGTGGCATGGGACAACAGCCACATAGAGGTGTTAGATATGGACCTGAGATTGGCCATCCGAGTGGAGTACAACCGTTTGTCCTCCACCGACATGGACTCCGGGGGCGATGCAGCGTACTCTTTGATAAGGTCCTGCTGCAGACGAATAACATGTGCCATGTAGTTCAGAGACCTCATCGAGAAGGTCGCTGAACTAAAAGCCCGCTTCCCTAAACAGTCCATCAAATGGGACTCCATGCTCGGTGGATGGACCGAGGGACTCTCCTGAGCTAATTCCCTCTTGGTGGCCGCCGCCACCAACATGGCATCTACGAGGGGAACCTTGCTCCAATGGGACCTCTCGGAGGGCGGACTAAGGATCTTGTCCGGGCATTTGGGGACTGGCTCCACAGTGTTCGGCTCCTTCCACTCCCTAGTGGTAATAAGGTCCACTAAGGGGTCGGGCGGAGGGGACACCCAAGAGGTAGATGGGCCTGCTTCGAATGCCTCCAGGAACACTGATTCGGCCGAGGAAGCCTTGGGGGCAGACCACCCCCCTCTGATCCTGAGCATTTCCATGATGTCTCCAAAGGAGACATCCTTGGGGGGTGACCTAGGGGAGCCTTCCCCTTCATCCAAATCCGTGTCATCAGTCAAGGACTCGGGGGAGTCCACGTGCCTCCTCTTGCACTTTTGCTTGTGAGGGATGTCCTCGGGGGGGGGGGGGGCTGCCCGAAGACGTCTCACCAGCCACATCCAGTTCCAAGGGAATGACCTGGGACATCGAAGCAGGCTGTCCCTGGAGCCGGGTGATGGAAGCCAGACCCAACAGAGAGGGAGTGCAGGATGGAGCCGAAGCAAGGACCGGGGGCCTGGAAGCACTCGACAGTGCCCTGTCCACCACATCGAAAGCCAAGGGAGAGCTGCTCTCTCTGGGATCCGAGAGCAAACCCTCGCTCGAATCCGATGGATGAATCGGGGTCGGCGCTGAAACCATTGGATCTGACAGACCAGTGTGCTCCAACCTAGACGGAGCCGAAGACACACTGATTCCCTCGGATCCGATGCTCAGCCCATGGCTCCAAGAGCCCGGATCCAACAAAAACGGACCCGAAAGGCTCGAGGGAAGAGTCGGCACTGAAGTACCCGATACTGTCGGCGCCGACCCACCTCCGGCTCCAAGGCTGCTCGGCTCCGAAGGCTCTGAACCTGGGAAGCGGGACGGAGAAGGAGCTATTGGGGCAAAAAAAGGTGTTGAGCTCCCCCCGTAGGGGGGGGGGAGGCAGGAGCACTGCCATCTGCAGTTGGGCCTGGAGAAACCTTTGCATCATCCAGTCCAAATCTGCATTGGAAAGGCTACGAGTCGATCTCGACGAGGCCACCGAGGCTGGCCGGGAATGCTGCCTCGATGACCTCGACGGAGATCGGGTCTCCTCCTCCTCCTCGGGGCCCGGTGAGACTGGATCCGAGAAGGAGGAGACCGGGAAGCCCTGGAGGGAGAAGACCGCTTAGCCGGGGGGGGGGGCCTGAAGCAGAGGCCTCGGCCCGCCGCTTGTGGTGCTTCTCCCTCCTTTTTTCTTTCCTGGCCTCCCTCTCCTCTGGAGCTGCAGCGGGAGTTTGAGTCCTGACCGGAGGGAGAGAGGCAGGAGTGGCCGCCGCCGAAGCCGGGGAGGAGGCCACAGAAGCACCGGAGGCTGAAGACGAATCCGGGGGCAAAAGTCCCGCTAGGATCAGCTTCGACCTCCGGTCCTTCAGTGCCCTGGGGTTGAACGCCGCTCAGATGGAACACCCAGAGGAAAGGTGGGGAGAGCTTATGGCCACACTCGGTGCACTTAGAAAAGATGGGTTTTGGGGCCTCAGACATCTTAAAGAAAAAACACACTCGTTAGGCCCCAAACACACAAATTACGACCAGCGAAGGGGAGGGAGGGTAAGTTTAACTAAAAGGTATTAGCCAAAAAAGGGAAACCTGACCACAAAACACACTCGTACACTTAAGGGTAATAAAAAAAAAAAATTTAAAACTCTCACAAGACCCTATGAAACCAGGAGCTCAAAAACCTAGCTGCTGACAAGAAGCGTGGCAAACTAGATCTGAGGTCAGTCAGGGATGGCAGGGGATTATGGGTGAAGGGGAGGAGCTAGGAGCTCGGATCTAAGCTATGAAAGATTGCTAGCTCGGATCCGAGGGCGGATCCAAATCCCAAAGGCTGCTGACAAATGAAGCTAACTACTTCAGATTCAGGCATTATCCGGGTAGTGACAGATAATGGATAGCAACTGTTCCGCATAAAGCAGTTGCTGTAACCAGGCAGTCTTTAAGCATCTTGTGTGCAGTAGCCAAATCAAAAGGCAAAGAGGTAAACTGATAATAGTAGTCCTCGGCATTGAATCTTGGCATGTGTGGTCTCTATGTGCAGGATATGTAGGTAGGCATCCTTGAGAGGCAGGCTATCATCAGACCTCAAGGGAAAAGGAGAGGTAAAAACAGGGCTGCCATGTCAGCATCTTGATGTCTGGAATACAGGGCTTCATTGAAATAAAAAGGTCAGCAAGAGAAGCTCCTTCAGTATGAGGTTGTTGTAAAGGTCCACTAAGGACATTCAAATGATTCGGCCCCAGGCACATCACACACAAACTGGGGATGTCCTGGGCAGAATCCTGTGGCTGCACTTTGAGCACATTTTAAAATTCTTGCCCATGATTAAGAAAGAAACATATGAGTAAAGAAAAAGAGGACAACGCTAAGAAAGGAATGTTTAAGGAGAAAAAAACACTATATCAATGTGTGTGTTTATGTGTGTGTGTGTGTGTGTGTGTGTGTGTGTGTATATGTGTATATATATATATATATATATATATATATATATATATATATATATATACACACATATATATATATATACATACACACACAAATATATGTATATATAGACATACACACACACACACACACACACATATATATCTACATGTGTATATATATATATATATATATATATATATATATATATATATATATATATATATATATATATATATATAGGTTTACTATCAGTTAATTGAAACAGACTCGGTCGACTGATCATATCATCGACCGACATCCTGCGAAAACACAAGCAGCCGAACTCCGAAACTGCCGAATTACATGTCGAATGCGACCTAGAGATGGGTTTTAACATGGGGCAAAATGTGCAGTTCGGCAATATCGGAGTTAGACATTGCCAAGGTTCGAGGTTCGGGTTTTCGACTAAAGTGGAGTCGACTGACTTCACTTCAGTTAAAGGAAAGTAAACTATATATATATATATATATATATATATATATATATATATATATATATATATATACACACACGCACACGCACACACACACACAGACACACAGACACATAAAATAAAAGGAGCACTTATTGTCTAAAGATCAAGCTGCTCATGATGGCAGAAAATGAGATCTGAAGATTAAGGGGCATTATGGGACTGAAAAATCTGAGAAAGCTCGATCCTAGGAGAACTGGCTGAAGGCTGCATCAAATCTGATAAGCTTGATACCCAACTGTCAAATCAGACAGATGGATGAAATAGGATTACTTGTAAAGCAGCTTCTACAGTTCTAGAAATTCATCTTCTAAAGTTGAATTTGAGATGGAAAAGAACTCAAAGAAAAGCAACAAATGCTAGAATATCAGGCCATGAAAGCATACAAACAGTGACTAGCGGAGATGAATATGTATGCCTTAGCAGAAATGTGGCTGTTAGGTTCTTTGAAGTATGTCTAGGGAAGCCAGCAATTACATGAGGATAACATCGCCCAGAAAAACAGCACATAAGAGCAGAGATGGGGGAACAATCTTACTACTAGCTGGGTAAATAAAGGCAAAAAAAAATAGTTTTTCAGAAAACAGAAATGCATATGCAGCCTTCCAGAATACAAAGAATATTCAAGCTTAAACATAAGTCTACAAAAGTCAGGCAAATGAATGAACTTGATAGTAAAAACACAGACAGCATGGACTGCTTGTTTGAAGATCTAACAGCTTATCAATCAGACATGGAAATAGAATGAGTGCGCAATGTGTCTCTGCTGTTAATAAAGGAAATGTTTCTAGTAATTATATCTATTCAGACTACCAGAGGAGGTAAACGGTGTTAGTTAATTAATTTTTCCTGTGCATCTTGCTACTTGTTCAGCTTAGCCTTCTGGCTGCCCTCCCAACTGCTACTTTCTAGGCTACCCCTGACTTAACATTCCTATAGCCAAGAGGGTGGCCTCACTGAGTACTTGGCAAGTTGACTATTGCCGCAGCACATCAACAGTGTGTGGAGTGAGAGATTCTATGGGGAAATATTGAATATGACACCAAGAGTCTTCATGTGCAAAATGCCAGTCAGACTATTTGATCTTGGGGGACACGAGTGTATAATGATGCCATGAAATCCTGCCATTCCTTGCTGATATTCCTGTTACCTGTGAGACTCAAGTCTCCACCAGATGTTGCAAAGGCAACTGTTTCCACAACTCTCCTCCAGGATAGGAGAGCTGGTCACTGGCCACTCTTCATCCTATCCTCCCCTCAGCCAACATTACCAACAATCTCAGCCCATTCCTGAACTTAGGTGCTCCACAGCACAGATAGCTTGGCTTTACATGACTGTGTAGAGGGTAAAAATCTGAACAGTTTTAAGCAAATAAATAAATAAATAATGAATCCATATGCATGTAAATTTACTGCATTACAGGTAAGAGACAAAGGATGACAAGTGAGAACACTTTTATCCTTTTGTTTACAAATACTGCCATGATACCTGAAAGCTACTTCACCACAAAGAACTAAGCACCATTTGACTGTGGTAACAATGCAATCAGAATTTTCCAAAAATGACAAAAGTTTTGAAGGACTTTTGTCCATTATCCTGATCTGCAAATTGACCCCTGAAAGGGATGTGGAACACCCCAAGATAAGCATGCATTGGGTAAAGCCTACCTTGCCAAGAAACCTTTTTAGTTTAAGTCACTTGCATCGCAACTTAGAAAAATGCTATACCATTTGATTGGCCTAAAAATGAAATAAAAACTAACCTAACAAGTTAATACTAAGCTGTACATTTGTTAATTAACTGCATTTATGTTCCAAAGGAGATACAATCACTCTATCTCAATAAGACACAAAGTCCCAGCTGTGACCACAGCCTACCTGAGCAGAAGATGGAGGCATGGAATGAACAAAAGTTTGCAATGACTGAGTAAAATCTGCCAGATGAATTAATGGTAGCTTCATGTTACAGTAGCCAAGGGGCTGTGGTATCCCACAGAGTATATACACTACACTTGCTCCAGGAAAGTGTGAGAGAGGGAATGTTCAGCCATGCTAGCCCATGCACTGCCTCACAATTATGTGGCTGACAGCCACGAACAGAAAGGGGGGGGGGGTTAGAAATAGGGAAAACATCTGAAGAGTGCTAAGGATGGCACTGCAATACAAACCCTTTTGAGTCAACTGTCAGGCTGATAACAGACAGGCTTCTATTCCACAATCATTCTTCTTTTGATGTGGTCACTGTGGCAAGCCAGATGCATGGGCACACATGAGGAGGGGAAGGCCTGGACAAGCAGCAGATGATGGTCACAGCACAGCTAAGAGGTATATGGAAGAACAAAGTTGAATTGTGTGGTGGCCAGGACATGTTTAGAAAAAGCAGAAACACAAAACAAAAAAACATTTCAAAGGGAAAAACCTACAAAGCAAAACACATTTTGTAGTTTTCCCTCCTGATCTGCTCAGTTCTAGTTTTAAGATTCAAAAACAGGTAAACTACACTATTAACATGGTCAAAGCAGAATGGCAGAACCTATAGCATAACTTCGGTTTCAAACGCCTTAATGGTCAAAGGTTTATGGGTAATTTTTATCATCAAAAGGTTTCCGTTCATCTTAGGGGTTGTGGTGCAATTGCTGGGCATGAAACTAGAGTGGAATGGTCAGACAGAGAATTTCCATCCAAGGTAGCACTTACGTTTTGGTACATAAAACAGCAGAGAATGCAAAGCACTAAGATGTTTTTTTGACAACTCACTTGAGAACTAAAAGCCACATGCACATACTCAAAACAAAATGCAGAAATGCATGCAATAAGATAAATTCATAAGAGTCGTACTGTAAGCAAGTCACGGCTAAAAACCTGAAAATGTAATCCTGTTTAGATGCATTCTAACTATTTGATTTAATTAATTTCAGTTTCTTATTATACCTCACTAGGAAGAAATTTGTTTTTTGAGTTGTAACCAGAGAGCAGTAGGTTGTTAAATGATTGCTTTACATTCAAAACTGCACAGCAGTCAATTAAAATGCTTCGAGACTGAAACCTAAATCTGTTAGGCTTGATGTAGTTCATTAGCAGCTTGCAGATTAAACCCCTACATTACACAGCCAGTCTAATGGCAAGTTAATGCATACAATTCTTGAGTTAACCACATATTCTACTGAAGCAGAACTGTAACTTGAGAGATAAGGATGTTACCCCTTCCCTGAAGTCCAGGGTACTGCAATCAAACTGTTTTAATTAACTGCTCAAGTGATTCAATGCAAAAAGAAAAATGGACATTGCCAAAAGCTATTTTTAAATAGTATGGCATCAGCAACATTTATGTGATGACATGACTCACCAGAGTATCATCGCTCCGCGCAACACTCATATTGCTTCGAGAAAGGAAAGATCTGGAAAGCCTTTGGCACAGAGATATTAAACGCACAGATTGCTGAAAGGAAAATTCGGTAAAATGTGAAAACAGACATATTAAACATACTGGTTACAAAAAATGCACTGATGAGCATACATCAACTTAGTTAAAGAATTTCCTGGTATTAAAAATGAACATACAGTAAAGTACATCTCAACAAACATCTTACGTCTGCACACAGCTTTTGTCTACATAACTCAATACACACTGCAGTAAAGTAAACCTGCTACTGCAGAGGCAAGGTGTCTACTCATGCACCAGGAGGTCCAGTTCTAGGTGGTGTCCTGCATGTTGCATGGCAAGTCTGCAGGATATGGGTTCAGGTGACCATATGCCACATCTGTGACACGGGGGCTGAACTGCAGTAGAAATCATCAATGACAGCTGAAGAAATCTCAACCAGCTTTTGTGTGACAGGTGAACGATCATGAGTATAAAATAAAGTGCTCATACTTACCTACAGCACTGCCAATTCTCTGCATACCCCCCGCCCCAAGAGTCAACATGCGCAGCAACTCTGAATATGTAAGAAGTCACCATTGGCCCTACATGTGTGTGCCAATTACATCTCATAATGCAGTATGCGCAACTAACACTTGAAAGAATATTTCTACTTCAACAGAAAATACCCACTTAGATTTGGATCATGACAGGTCAACCTGTGACAGCTGGCTATAAGAAGTGGACAGGGGGCAGGCACACAGATCAAACACCTAGATGTCAACATCTTGGGGGATACACAATGCACAGAGGCACTTCAGCAACATAATATGGTAAGGTCTAACTAGCAGTGCCTCTCTTTCCTTAACTTGCTAGCTTTAATATGTTCATACTGGTTTGTACAGCTTTAGCTGATGGTGATGATGGTTATTTTTCCTCCGGTATTATCATTTACCTTCTGGCACTACAAAAGGCTCAGATCACAGCACTTCTTTGGTTACACAGGTTTCATATTTCATATGTGTTTGGAGTTAAATACATCCAGGATAACAGAGCATCTCAAATAATTTCAAACATATTCTTATAGTATATTGTAAGCAAATGCAAACATTTAATAAAAATCGATGAAGGAGAACAATGTGGAAATTTGAACAGTAAACAAAGTACATTTACTGTCAAAGTGTCTTTACTGTAGGGGTGAAACAAGGCAATACCTTATAAATATACACCCCACTTACCAATGTTACTGACAAAGTACCCAGAGCAAGCTTAAGACCATACCAATTTTCATTATAATACCATAAGTAATAAAGAAGGTAAAGAACTACTGCTGAGAAACATGGCTCTAAAAAGGCAAAGATTCTCAAAAGCAAACATATAATTATTTAGCTAAGGTACTCAGACATGGAATAAGCAGAACGCTGCTGAAATTAATATTAAAATGCTTTGTTATGCGCACAATGAAACCAGGACTTCAAGGTTATTTTGCCAGGGAAATAAATATCACATATATCTACTTTCAACAAATATTCCATACTCCCTAACAAGGTTTCAACATTACTTCACTAAGTGTCACAAACCACACCATGCTGTAGGGATAACTTCTGTAAAATAAAACTCTTTCCAGTAATAACCTAATGTTAACAAATGACTGCCTCGCTTGCTTTGATGGTTAAGGGACAGAAATCTTAATGAGACACAAGGCTAATGCCCACTTCTCATTTATCCATAGCTGGCCTTAGGCATAGGCCAACTAGGTGGCCGCCTAGGGCACCACTCTAGCAGGACAGCTTTTCCAATAATCTGGCTGGGATAGGTAGACCAAGATGGGGGCACTGGGTGGTGCTGGGGAGGCATTGTAGAGAACTTTTGCCTAGGGCACCAGTTGACCAAAGGCTGGCCCTGCATTTATCATACTCAGGAAGTAGTGTCTGATCTTTGAAAATCCAGCAAATAGTATCTCAAATATGATGTATCACAAGTAAAACGTCCTGACTTAGCGCTTAAGACACAGTACACTGAGCCATGAAGTTGGAGACCGGTGTTTCCTAACCAAGAGTAGACCAGAAATATAACCACACACATAAAATAGTAACACAGAACAAGCATACTCCACATTACAACACTCACAAGTCACATAACGAAAATGAAGGAGTTCAACTTCCTCAGTAAAAGCGGGCAGTAATTTGATTCAAAGTGAGTTAAGTGCTTTCGTCCATGCTTAGTATTTGGACTTCATCAGAACTGTGGAGGCCACCACCTTAAACAGCCAAAAGCTGAGGAAGTTGAACTCATTTATTTTGGCTATGTGACTCATGTGAGTGTTACAGTGCCACAGCTGTTCTGTGTTGCAGGTGTTTTCTACCCAATCAACAAGGTTTTATTTATACCTTTCAAATTCAGCATTAATAGAGATGAAATGCAAGCTATCATTTAAAAAAAGGGAGAGAGACTATTACGGTCTGAAAAGAAACTATTACAAACTGCTTTTTCAGCTCCTGCACAAATAAACAAGTATACACTTACATTCCAACAAAATATAAATAAATACAGGCCTATCATATCTACACAGTGATGCTTGTTGTGATGGTATGACATGGGGCCAGATTCAATACATTAAGTATACATGATATGTATTCAAGAACATCTCTACCACATTTTTTGCACTTTCTAGTCTCTCAGAAAGATTACACTAAGTGTACATGTAGTTTACAGTTTGTGGTAACCTTTATGAATTCCTATCAGTATTTAAATCTGCAAGAAAATCAGTAGGAAAACTAAAATTAAGAGGAAGAAGGTGTGAGTTATGCCTGTTTTGTCTGTTCACTCAGGACAGTGTACACTTAGTGTAGGCTTTACTGAATCTCGGGAATGGTCTATTTCCAGATGCAGCCAATATCCCTAAAAAAGACAAAACAAAAATATTTGCAGCATTGTAATGTTAAAAGCACACAGCATACAGTATACAGAAGAATACAGATCCTGACAAGTTACTATATCTAAGGACTTCCAAGATTGTTGCTCACTGATCAAGAGATTGACAACAGCTTTCCAGTGTGAAAACTCCAATTGTGGGGAAAAAAACAGTAAAGCTATCAAACTGGATAAAATTCAGTACTAGCTTATAATCATACTGCCTTGATGCCAGCGAATAAGGAATCTGAGGAAAGTAACAGAAAAATCAACAAGAAAAGAAGAAGAGAAAACTAATTGGAAAGAATCTTCAGCAAAAAGACATACATAGAAAAAGAAAATTAGCTTTGGCACAGTAGAGGGCTTTCAGTCACTTACAGAAAAAAAAATTAAATACTTAAGGACCATATAAAGTTAAATAACAAAAGTCTGAAAAAAACAAAAAAAGCTCTAACTAGCTATTCAGATCATCTGATAAAACTGCAAAAATTAGAGGCTGAAATGAAGAAAAGGCTGGTTCAGCATGAGGTTTCTCAAGAAGAGCTGTTCCAAAAACAATAACAGAGCTACAAGACAGTATGCACACAGAAAATTAGAGATGTTCTTGCTGTACTAATGAAACTGGGAGGAACAGACTGTATTATTTTTTAAAAGTACAAATAAGCAGTTGGACTGCTGTTCCACATCAGGATTTGGTAAATGAAAGACAATATCATTTATATGTACCAATCGTGGCCATGAGGAAGCAGCCAAGACCTGTTTTAGTAAAGATACAATCATACACGTGAAAAGCATTGTCTCAAGAAAAGTGCGGCAGAAGGGAAAACTATTAAAAATTAGAAACAACATGGTGTTTGTGGAAAATGATTACTCACTGAACACCAGGAAGAAAAGAAGCACGTTTATTACAGTAATTGGGGAATGTCGAGACGAGCAAATGCAGAGTGCTAAAAGTGAAAATAAGGATAACATGCAAGAGTTTAGAAAGACTGTTGTTAAGCAACTATTTTTATAACTCCAGAGCACAAAAACTTTTCGCACAATGACATAGGCAAAAGAAAGTAGAAAGGGTCATCACCAAATACAATACACACCAGAGATCTACAAACAACTGTTTAATAAAAGTATTCTGTGTCTTTTTAACACCTTTATTGAATTATTACTTAAGACATAGGCAAACACATATTTATATAAAAGAAAACAAAACATATTAACATATTCCCAGTTGCAAACATTATACAGCACCTATATTCCTTTGTTGTAACTATCAAACCAACATTACATAAACTGATCAATTCCCGTCTTCCCTTAAACCTCATTACTCCTCCAAAAAATTATTCTGCATGTATTGTTTCCACATTTTCCATTTTTCTAGGCAATATACTCCTATACTTTTCAAAAAAATCCACTTCCAGTTCTTTCATCTGTGTTACAATATTCAATACTTAAAATAGTTAATATCAAATAATAGATGGTTAATACATTAATTCCCATTTTCTAGTAATTGCTTTTTTGGCATTGTACATAATTAAACTTAAAGGCCTTACTATGTCTAGGCAATTCACCTAGAGTATCCCAGCTCAAAATAACCATTTCCTTAGTTACACCCATTTGCTCACCCAGTATTTCTGACACAGCACTCTGTAGGGAATTTTTAAAGCCTGTCAACTCACTACACTCTCAAAACTCATGTTCCCAGTTACCTCCTCCTTTCCAATTGCACCTACCAATATCTGCCAACTTCCCGAGGAAAAATTCTTTGGATTCTGCTTGGGGGTATAAAAATACCTATGCAAATACTTCCAAAAAATCCTAAATCTTACAGACTTTGTTGCATATTTAGGAGGCATATGTCCTCCCACTGTTTCTCTGTGAACTGCTTATCTAAAAACTCTCTTCCCAATCCTTCCTAACCTCTTTATTTTGAATCTCTAAATCTTTTTAAACTCCTCTGTTTGAATCTTATAATTATCATGCAATATTTTATATACCCTACTGATTATCCCTTTTATAATAGCAGATTCTGTTCCAAATTCACTAAAACTCTACTAGACCAGATCTTTCACTCAGGATCCCCTTATCACTTTCTCTTTGCTTATACTCTGACATCAATCTCTGATACAGAAGGCAGCCTATAGTCTGCATGATAAATGTTTTCTTGGCCTCTTCACATTCTATTAATTACTTTCCTTCACTAGCTATACACTCCCAATGCCTTGGTTCCTTTGCCAGTTTCTCCAGTAAATTCCAGTCTCCACTTACCTAATCCCTGTACCCTTAATTGCAGTGAACCCTATCGGCAACATTTTCAGTCTGTTCTTATGTTGGTTTAGTTCTTGGCATACTTCCTGCTACTTTATGAATATAGTATTCTGTATGGCTGCTGTTATTTTCCTTAAGGATCTACATCCAAAGTACCACACCCTCCTTCTTTCTTAAAATTTTCCCTTGCTTCATCTTCATTCTTTTCCACTTTAAATTACTGCTTTCTCCTTGTGTCATTTTATATATATATAGATATATATATATATATATATATATATATATATATATATATATATATATATATATATATATATATATATCTAAGCCTTAATTTGAAAATATCCTTTCAAATCAGGTAATCCTTAACCACCTCGTTCTACTGGATAAATGTATCTTACTTGACTCTCTCTTCTTCTCCTCCCAGATAAAAATCATTCAACTCTTTACTGATTACTATCTACAACTCCTCCTCTGGATGATAATATGCATGACCTGTGTATAAAAGCATTTTTTTTTTCAAATATATTTTTATTGTATTCTTTCTTCTTATTTTAATACAAGAAAATAATATCACAGAAATATATAAGAACAGGTATCAAGTTGCAGTAATCTTATTAAAGTATATATAACATGAACCATCAGTGTTAAACTAACAATATGCCAAATTAACTAACAATCAAGCTGTTCATATTGAGCTATAATACAGAAAACTACACAGAGATAATATACAACATATTGAAATCTGACATTAAAACACTTGCATCAAGACATTCTAGCCTACCTAACTTACGTTATATCTTGTACTAACTACATACATTGATGTCACCTTGAATGTTCAACTTATATGTATTACCATGACCTGCCCAGCGTTGTTGTGGGTAAAGATTTTACAATACTAAATATCTTTAGTTTCCCTTATTTACAAAAAATAATACTGATGTTGTAGTCCCTTGTTCATAAATCAGTTTTGACCTAAGATTTCTATAAGCATTCTCCAATGTTTCTGATAGTAGGATAGTTTTTTTGGCTTCTTGTAATTAGTTTACTGGCTAATAAGTACTTTATAATTCTTCCCATGTGGTTTTACCTCTATCTAACCAATTTTGGGCTATGTATGATTTCATCATTGCACACAGTGCGACTACGATGTGTTTGTTTTCATAGGAAAAATTGGTAGGGAATACATGCAAAATTGCCATTTCCCATGACAGGGTACATTTAGTGTATCCCTTTTGTTCTAACTTGGCTCTTAACGAACACCATAATTTGTAAATATTCTTGCAGCTCCAAAAAATATGAAGAGTGTCTGCAATGCTGTTTTTGCGTATGGTGCAATAAAAAGAGTGTGAGGGATTAATTTTACTTAGAAAAAGTGTTGTGTGATAAGCATTGTTATTAATCATAATTTGGGTGTAAATTTGTTTTTTGAGGAGGGTTAGTTTCAAATTAAGCTCAACTGCAGCAGATGTTTGTTCAACAGTGATCTTATTTTTCTCTTCCCAAAATTTTGAATATAGAAGTGCATCTTGATATTTAATTTTTGTTGTTACACCATAGGTATTTGATAACATTTTAGATCTCAAAAGTAACAGGTTAATAATTTGTTGATATAGCTCCATGTCTTGGTTATCTATTTTAACATTCATTGTAATTGTGTTACTTGGGTATGTTAATTGGGTGATTATGGTGTTATAACTTTTATTACTTCAAATCTTTGCCTGTTTTAAATTGAAAGGCTTTTAACCTGATAGTGATCCCATACAGTGATGTTTTTGATTTTGGGGTACTGAGTCAGGTTTATCATAGTATTATTTAGTTTAATATTAGGGTTAAGGTGTATTGGTTGTCCTAGTACCAAAGTATCTTTAGGATTTAGGGAGGATACCAGCTTTTGAAATATTAGTGCGTTTCTTATGATTATGGGGTAGACCTTAAAATACTTTAACGTCTTAGAATTCAAAAAGGGTACTGCTTTAGGATTTAAATTACATGACATTAGATTATTGTAATATATTTTAATCCATAGTGGATACCATGCTTTGTTGAATGGTTCAAAATTTGCTATTTGTATAATTCGACTAGCATTTATAATGTTATAGTATGTCTGGAATTCAGGTAGACCTAGTTCCCCTTTTTGTTTGGGTAATGTTAATCTATAATATTTTATTCTTGTATTTTTTGTATGCCAAATAAATTTACCTAGTAGTGTTTCAAGTTTGGAGAAGTTGTTTTTGGGTATATTTTGATTAATAGCACTAAAATGAAACCATAATCTTGGAAGAATAATCATTTTAACTACAGCCGTCTTATATAGTAGAGATAGATTGAGATTTAACCATCTCTTAGTGTCCTCACTGATAGTAGTCCAGGTTTTGAGCAAATTATTTTTAGTCATATTAGATTGGGGGTGAGTGAGCATGACATTCAGATATTTAAGATTATTTCAGTTTCAGGGAAATAGAATTCTTTATGTCCTAGAGTATTCAGAGGGAATATGATTGACTTTTGGGGGTTAACGGCATAATTGGATATTTTTGAGAATTTTTCAATTGGGTTTAATATCTTATTAAAATCTGTATTTGGGAATTCAAAATAGATGTTTAAATCATCAGCAAAAGCTGTATACTTTCTTGGGATTTTTGAAATATTCATAAGATAGTGATAAGTTATTTGTGATATTTTAAGAAGTAGAGGTACTATGTATATATTGAATAGATATGGTGATAGTGGGCATCCTTGCCTTGTACCGTTCACAATTTGAATAGGTTTTGATTGCTTTTTATTTATAAATAGCGTTGTCGGGGCATTACTGTATAAAGCCCTAACCATGTTTATATAGTCTTCAGGGATGCTACATTGCTGGAGTATCTTTAATAAAAAAATCAAAATTTACCCTGTCAAAAGCTTTGGTTGCATCTACTGAGAGTGCATAGCTAGGACATTTATCATTTGCTTTTAAACTAATGATTGAATCAATGGTGAGTACATTGTCATATATTTGTCTGTTGTTCATAAAACCTAGTTGTTCAGAAAATATGATAAAAGGTAAGATTTTTTTGATTCTACTAGCAAAGACTGGAGAAAGAATTTTGATATCAATATTTATGAGTGCTACCGGCCAGTCATTATTTGGATTTGATGCTTCAGACTTGGGTTTTGGTATGAATATAGTTTTTGAGTTATTGACATACAAGTCTTTGGTACCATACTTTATTATGTATTCATATACTTTCAGTAATATTGGAGCTAATTGTTTTTTGAAAGTCTTGTAAAATTTCGCCACATAACCATCTGGCCCTGGTGATTTGCCTGGTTTCAACCTATTTACAGTAGCAATAATTTTGTCTACATTTAAGGGAGCTTTGAGGTTATTCTGCTTCATTCAGCACTGGAAATTGTAACTCTTTAGTAAATTGATGAAATAAAGATTCATTAAACTGGTTGTGAGGGCCATATAGGTTTTGGTAAATCTCTTCAAAGGCCGCTATAATCTCTTCGTCCGTATCTACAGATTTGTGATTATAGTTTAATTGCTTTATTTTGGTAGGGTTTTTTTATGTTTATGATTCTTGCCAGTGCTTTTGAGGGTGAGTGAGCCCATTTGGCATATTTGTGAAGAAGTTTAATTTCACTAATTGAGAACTGTTGTGTTTGAATTTCCCATAATTGTCCCTGTAGTGTAACCATTTGACTTTCAAGTGCTGGCAAATGATTCATTTGTAATTCTAACTCTATTTTTTTAATTTTGATTCTATTGTTCTGACCTTTTCCATGTTTAATTTTTTATAGAAAGCAGCTTTTTGAATTAATATTCCCCTAATAGTAGCTTTTGTCGCTTGCCATTGAATGTAGTATGGTATATCTGTTACTTCTAGGTTATTTTTAGCTTGAATGAGAATGTCAATGATATCGTGTGAAACTTCTTTATTCTTTAATAAGTTAGTATTTAACATCCAGTTCGTAACTGTTTGGAGTCTTTGCATTGAGCTCCCCAACTTTATTGCAATGTTTATTTTTGCATGATCTGATATTGTTCTAGGTTCACTATTGTAGGTGACTGTATTATTTAATAGAACTTCAGATATTAAAAACATATCTATTCTAGACCAAGACTTGTGGTATGGTGAATAATAAGTGAATTTACTAGTAGTTGTACTATTCCTATAGTTTTCAAATGGGTCAGTTAAACCTGTGTATAAAACTAAAATGAATAAAAACATTTGACTGCTTGTATCTTGCTATCCATATCCATAGACAAAAGCTTCCAGTTTTTTAGCGTTTTATATTTTTGTTTAGTCTCTTCCCACACATCCTTAGCTGCCATAATGGAATCCTTTTTAAATGGTACTCCTAAACACTTAATTTTATAATGTCCCCATAAATATGGGTGTTGATGAAACAATTCATCTGTGGGTACACAGTTTACAGCTATAGCCTTTATTTTATCTTCATTAATTTCATATCCCCCCAAAAATATTGAAAGTGTTTCAGAATTCCACAACACTGAGATGTTCTTTTCTGGTTTTATCGGGTACAAAATAATATTGTATGTAAATAAAGGCAACTTTTCTTCATTAAAATACCAATTATTTCCATGAATTTCTAAGTACCTTGTTTTAACATTGGTTCTAAATATAATGCAAATAACAAAGGGGAAAGAAAACACTCCTGCATGGTTCTTCTGTTCCAACTTAATTTTATCAGACAGGAACCCTCCCACTTTGATTTTTTTTGTCTCCAATCCCTCATATACCCCCCTAATTAATCTTATTACTGTATCAGGAAATTTAAATGTTTCCATTGCCCTACTCATAAAATCCCAGCAAACTCACCTCTACAAAACCAAACTGATCCATATCTATCAATTTTGTTAAAACCTTTGCCATTATTTTATGCATTACACACATAAACACTTTATAATCATGGTTTAAAATTTAAGTGGGCTTATATGAAGTTGGATCTGATGGGTGTTTACCATCTTTAGGTATTACAACCACCACTGCTTTTTTCCCCTAAGATGTTGGTGTTTCTCCTTTTAAAATACTGTTAAAACCTTCCAGATCTTTATCACTTTCTTCCCCCCTTGCTTCCAAACTTATACCATGTGTAGGGCCATTTTTTAATCAGAAAGTATTATTCAGGCTTTATCTTCTATGTCCTTAGTGACAGTGAATCACTTTGCATATTGATGCTAAAAGTAAGATGCATTGACTTACACATTAGAATATATATGGATGCAAATATATCCCTTTATGGAACAGAATTGAGCAGAATCAGACAGCAGCTTAAGAGTATGAGAGTTTAAAATGATGATTTAAGACAACATTTGAAACAAGAAGGACCCCCCTTCACTCCATATACCAGTAAGGGCTTCTATATAACACAGATTGGAGATGTTAGTTTGTGCTGAATTTCAGAAACACATTGCATCGAATACCTTTCATGGCAACCCTTTCTGATTCAGAGACAGGCCCACTGCAGTGATTTATTTTTACAGTCAGAAGAATCACAGTGTATGTGTTTGTTGGGGGGAGGGGGGTATCCACCTGCCTTGCTGCATTGCAGCGGAGCAGCTGATGTTAATTAGCCATGTGTGCTCCACTGGAATTGCCTTCTGTTAGTGATTAAAGCTGCTGAGAAATTCAAAAGACTGACTAGCTGAAAAAATTAGCCTGGCTAGCCATGATTATTAAGTCAGACTAAAATGTTGTGGTCACCTATTATAATCAGTGGAAGAGGCCATGCTGCAGGTAAGTTTCGTGAAATTCAGCAGAAAGGTAGTTGCGGGTGGTGTGTGTGTGTGTGTGTGGTAGTGGTGTGTGTATATATGTGCCTGTAGGAGGTCTGAATGGACTAGGATGACTGTGTATGTGTCTGACAGGTTGAACATAGTGGAGTGGAAGCCAATTAGTGAACGTGAGCAGAAAAGAATTTTGATGAAGAGCTAAAATAGAATTTCAAGTTACTTTGGGTTTAGTCATTAGAGGTATGCAAATATTTAGCCGAAAGAATTAAATGAAGCTGTCTACTTTGATGGGATATTTCTAAAGTATATACATTTGGCATCTTTGAAAACAACTTTGAGTTGGTAACAGAATTCATGGAAGGAGAAAGGCAGATTTCATTTTTACCAATAATGATTTCCATTTATGAGGGCACACCTCTCTAATATCCCCGATTATGCAAAATATCCATGTTTTTGTCTCATATTTTTACCCCAACCCTTGTAAATTTTTTGATTTCCTGGTAAATCACTTAGGACTGCAGTCATTTACTGATACAGTACAACTCCTACATATCTGAAGTATGGGACAGCCCAAATAGGCACTTGGTTCTTGCCACAGTATGTCCTAACGCTAAGGGATTACTGAAAGCGTTTGTCCTATACCAAAAGTCACAGATTTGATTGTCTGGGTATTTAAAATAAATTTGTTTTGTAGCAGCCATTTATAGTGTTGGAAAAAAAATCTTCTTCTAGTTATCTTTTGATGGCTCAGTGAGAAGCACTGGCCCCATACCTCTCAACCTCAGTGCAAGGAATTGGACAAAGCCTAAAAAAAGGGGGGAGAGGGGGTCAAAGGTCCAAAAATAGGGGAAGATTTTAAATATTGCTCTTATAAACTTAAAAAGTTGCTAGAACACCAGGATTTGTGTTAGCATGCATTTTCCGAAGAAAATGAAGTTTGAAAATCAAATGCATGTCATTCTTTTGGGATTTCAATCCTCAGTGATTTGCCTGAAAGCCACAAATATGAGGAATAGACCAAAAAAATATGAGGCAAAGATCTGGACATTCTGTGAAAATCTGTACAGTTGATAGGTAAGTCTAACCCTAAGCTTGACCATATCATCTACATATAAGACAACTGGGATTTGTGTGAGGTCTGCAGGATGTCTGATAAAAAAATAGTGAATAACAGCGGGAATAATACTGACCCTCCTGTCAGACACTGTTGGCTAGAAAAGAAGAAGGAAAAATAGTGGACCCAATTCAAACCATAATATCTGCTGTTTAGGAAGTCTGTGAAACAAGAGAGGCCATCTGCTCTTTATCTTGCTCTAAATGAAAACCTGAGCACAAGTTCAGGATCTACAAAGTCGAACACCTTAGTAATAACAATGAATATTCATATAATCAAGAGGCCTTTATCCAAGTTGTCCTCTCCTTGAGAGGTTTACAGAGCTGTAGACCTTTATTAATAAGTAGCTTAAATTTGGTATGGTTGGCAGTAAGGTAGCCGACTACAAGAACAAGATTGGTTTGTGTTGTTCTATTCCAAACTGAGGGCTTGTCAGTTTTGTTGATGGTCATTTTTGGATGACATTTATCCCAGAAATGAGGCTTTAATGTTGTTTTTGAGTATGAATAAATTAATTCCACCAACCCAAGATTCTGTACTGGCAATACAGTGGCAGTTTTACCTAGGGAAATTGGTGGTTAAAGTTAAAGGCATCAGCTTTTATCCATGTTTCTATAAAGTACAGGTGTGTAAAATCTTAAATAGCAGATGTCTTTTCCTTTAATGATACAGTATATTTAACCTCTGGGATTACCTGCCTTGGCAGCCTGATGTCCAGCCAATATACAAAAGCCTACTGTTGCTTTAAGTCATTTGGCATACTGGTATGTTGCTCTGACTGTAATGCACAGGGTCCTGGTGTTCAAGACTTAGTAGTAATATCTTTACTCTTATCAGACCCCCTATCGAGTACAATGCCCCCTTCGGCATGCACCTTACCAAGCACATGCAGCAGTTGGAGAAACCACAGAGGTTCCTGACCTGGAAAATCCAGGGTCTCAAACACCTATCCTATACAGATAGGCTAAAAGCCCTGTCCCTCTACTCAGTCTCATACAGGCTGCTCAGAGGTGACCTGTGTCTGGCATACAAGGCCATTTCAGACCCAGCCTTGATGGAGTAGTTGCATATCTGTAAGACAAACTCCACTCATGTAACCCGCATGCAAGGCCTTAACCTGGTCTGTGACATTAATAGAACTTGTTGGCGGGATAGATTTGTGCCCCAATGACTCCTCCATCTGTGGAATAGACTTCCTCTGTATGTCAAGCAGAGTACCTCTCTAGCCCTCTTTAAGAGGAACCTGGGTGACTGGATGGGAAACAGAAAATATAGCCCTGGAATCTCACCTGTGTTCCTGCTGGACACAGGAAACAGGTGCTGACATTGAGGGAACATGGGTGAAATTCTTGGCTAGGCTTATAAGAGCCTCTGGGCCAACAGCCTAGTATCATCATATGAACCTATAAGGTATGCCGAACATCACACATATGCTCCTCGCATAGCATATGGCATAAAGGTGACATCCACCATGCTCTGAAATTCTTTGCTGCCAGTCCAAACACATCTCTAAATCATCTGTCTAAATTCCTACATCCTTGCAGCCAGTCCAAATGCATCTCTCGATCTTCAGCCTGAAAGCCTACATTCTGTTTGCTGGTTTTCGAGCCATTGCAGATAAGTGCTCCATTGGGGTTTTGTTTTTTTCTTGACTTTTGGTTTCTGCGGGGGGTTAATGTTATCCAGGAAGGGTAAATGCCAGTGCAAGAGACAGATTTCCCACAAAGACCGCCACAAACAGTGTTTACTTTGCCTAGGTGCCTCTCATGACCATACAACCTGCTCTGTCAGGCTTTCATTCTGAAGACTCTGTGAAGTAAGCTTTCTTTCCTTGCTTTGTATCTTAAGAATTAGCAACTTAAGCTTCTTGCTAAATATACTATGGAAGGAACTTCCTGCCCTGAGGGTAAGCCATTAGGGAAGAAGAAGGTTAAGAAACCAAGACCAGAATCTTTCGCTGTCCAGCCTCCGACATTCTCCCAAGGTCAATGTGAAGCCAGAGGTCTACCTGGCTTTATTGTTGGATTCCACTGTTGTGATCAGGTTGAAGGCCAGCAGGGATCTGGCTTTCAGCATGTCTGATGAGGCTTTGCAGACATCTGTTTCAGACAATCAGGAGAAACTACGATTGATTATTTAAGACGGGCCTAGGGATATTCCTCAGATTTTTAGTTAGGGGAAGAGGTCCCAACTTCTGTTACTAAATGCTGTCCTGGGTCACAGCCTTCTAAGCTTTACAGAGCAGACATCCCATTAAAGAAAAAACAAATAAATAAACATATCCACTCTTCCTGTAATGCAGCATGAAACACTTCTTCTTTGTTTAGAGTAACATAATCCACTATGTGAGCAACAAAGACAGAGTTGTGTAAGTAAACTTAACATAACAGTAAATCTTCTAAGCAGACATCTGTTTCAGACAATCAGGAGAAACTACGATTGATTATTTAAGACGGGCCTAGGGATATTCCTCAGATTTTTAGTTAGGGGAAGAGGTCCCAACTTCTGTTACTAAATGCTGTCCTGGGTCACAGCCTTCTAAGCTTTACAGAGCAGACATCCCATTAAAGAAAAAACAAATAAATAAACATATCCACTCTTCCTGTAATGCAGCATGAAACACTTCTTCTTTGTTTAGAGTAACATAATCCACTATGTGAGCAACAAAGACAGAGTTGTGTAAGTAAACTTAACATAACAGTAAATCTTCTAACAGGTCATTGTTACAGTAGCCTAAACTATTTGGGTTTCCTCCCCTGGAACTGGACAGCTTTCTGAAGCTTAAGGGCACCCTCCATAAGTTCTAAATGTCAGAAGTTCAAAAAGAGTTTCAAAATCATCATAGCATTCTTGCTCAAATAAAGGAGGCAATAGCACTGAAAGCGAAAAAAAAAACCAAGTGCTAGTAAACGTAACACAACAGTGACTATATATACAGTGGATATAAATAGTTTACACACCCCTGTTAAAATGCCAGGTTTTTGTGATATAAAAAAAAAGAGACCACAATAAATCATTTCAAAACTTTTCCCACCGTTAATGTGACCTATAACCTGTACAATTTAATTGAAAAACAAACAAATCTGTTAGGAGGAAAAATATAAAAAATAAAAAAAGTACAACACGCTGGTTGTAGAAGTGTGCACACCCTTAAACTAATACTTTGTTGTTTGTGCAAACCCTTAAATTAATACTTTGTTGATGCACCTTTTGATTTAATTACAGCATTCAGTCTTTATGGGTACACACTTGCTATCAATTAAAGAGACTCTGATTAACCTCAAATAAAGTTCAGCTGTCCTAGTAGGATTTTCCTGAAATTTACTCAGTTGCCTCCTACAGAAAAAGCCATGGTTCGCAGACAGCTTACAAAACATCAAAGGGATTTCATTGCTGAAAGGTATCAGTCAGGAGAAAGGTACAAAAAACATTTCCACAGCATTGGATATACCATTGGACACAGTGAAGACAGTCATCAAAAAGTGGAGAAAATATGGGACAACAATGATGTTGCAAAGAACTGGACGTCCCACCAAAATTGATAAAAAGACATGATGAAACTGGTCAGGGAGGCTGCCAAGAGACAACACTGAAGGAGCTGCAGGAATTTCTGGCAAGCACTGGTTGTGTACTACATGTGACAACAATCTCTCATATTCTCATATATCTGGAATTTGGGGTAGGGTTGCAAGAAGGAAGCCTTTTCTTACCCAGAAAAACATCCAGGCCTGGCTAAAATTTGCAAAATAATACATCATGTCTCCCAAAAGCATGTGGGAAAATGTGTTATGGTCTGATGAGACCAAGGTTGAACTTTTTGGCCACAATTCTAAAAGGTACATCTGGCGCAAAAACAACAATTCACAACACCAAAAGAACACCATCCCCACGGTGAAGCATGGTGGTGGCAGTATCATGCTTTGGGGTTACTTTCCTTCAGGTGGAACTGGGGCTTTAGTCAAGGTGGAGGGAATTACGAACAGTTCCAAATACCAGTCACTTTTGGCCCAGAACCTTCAGGCATCTGCTAGAAAGCTGAAGATGAAGAGGAATTTCACCTTTCAACACAACAATGACCCCAGGTATACATCCAAATCAACAAAATAATGGCTTCACTAGAAGAAAATTTAAGTTTTGGAATGGCCCAGCCAGAGCCCAGACCTAAATCCAATAGAAAATCTGTGAGGTGACCTGAAGAGGGCTGTGCACAAGAAATGCCCTCACAATCTGACAGATTTTGAGTGTTTTTGCAAGGAAGAGTGGGCAAATATTGCAAGTCAAGATGTGCCATGCTGACAGACTCCTACCCAAGAAGACTGAATGTTGTAATTAAATCAAAAGGTGCTTCAACAAAGTTTTAGTTTAAGGGTGTGCACACACAACAAAGTATTAGTTTAAGGGTGTACACACTTATGCAACCAGCATATTTGTATGTTTTTTTATTTTTTATATTTTTTCCCTAACAGATTTGTTTGTTTTTCAATTGAACTGTACAGGTTTATAAGTCACATTAAATGTGTGAAAAGTTTTGAAATGATTTATTGTGGTCTCATTTTTTTATATCACAAAAAACTGGCATTTTAACAGAGGTGTGTAAACTTTTTATATCCACTGGACATCCATATCCCAGAAATGAAGAAAAATCACCAAAAGAAGGGGGCTGGAGGAAGGGCACAGTTACTGTATCAGTGATCTATTAGAAAGAACATCTACCGTTATGTTAAGTTTACTTACACAACTGTATTATATTCAACATCAGATCACTTGTTGCAGTAGCTTAAGCTACTTGGGTAGATTACCATACCTTAGAAACTAAAAAGGGAGGAGGAACTCAATTAAGAATCCAAGAACACCCTGGAGAATGACCCTAGCAAACCCTGTTCTGTGTATTGAAAAGGAATCCAGTTTAGAGTGCTTTGTAAAGATATGCACAGAGGACTAAGTTGTTGCCTTGAGAATACTTCTAGAAACTTCCTATTTCCAGAAACTCATAAAAAAGTCAAAGCCCTACTGGAATGGACTCTAACCCTGCTTACAGTAGAGGGAAAAAAAAGCATGAGACAACCATCTATGGATCATTTGTTTGACACGTCTTCTATGAAGGTAAAGAGAAAAGGACAAATAACTGATCACATTTCCTGAATAACAGAGGTTTGTACAGGTAGTATCTGAACTGCCTGTGGACATCCAGAGTATGAAAAATATTTCTCCTTTGTTTTGGGGTTCAGGAAAAAGACAGGGAGATTAACAGAATGGCTCAATATAAACTCTGACACCACTTTAGGCATAAAAGGATTAGTTCTTAAAGAAATCCTGTTCTTGTGGAAAATCACGTAGGGTTGACTCACGTGCTTGTGATTCAGATACCCTTCTATCTCGAGCCAAAGCAATGAGTAAAACAGTCTTCTACGCTAAGAACCCCAAATCCACCTACAGAACTTGTTCAAATGAAAAAGAGCAAGCTTTTCAAGCACAAAATTAAAAAAAACATTGAGGAGCTACCTTTTTTCTAGGTGGAGAGACAAGTAAAATCACTTTCAAAAGCTGCTTGATTTGAAGACACGCACAAGCACAAAAGGCCAATAAATGAACCCTGACAGAGGAGTAAGAAAGGCCAGAGAATGGCAACTCACACAAATAATCAAAAGACAGATGCAGCTCCACCTTAAAAAGGTCCTTGTTCTTAGAATGGCACTAACTAGAAAATATTTTCCATTTATTTACACATATATGATTTCTTAGTAGCAGATTTTTAGCCTCTTTCAATACCTACTGCACATGGATAGAAAAAAAAGGTGCTTAATAAGTATCACAACTCTATCATTCAGGTACTCAGTTTAAGAGTTTTTAAGTTGGGGTGTATCAAACAACCCGTCTTGCGTTAGTAAATCCAGTCTATGGAAAAGTCTATGGTAACTGCCCTTCGATGGTTTCCAAAGATGGGAGAACCACTGTTGCCTAGGACAAAAGGAATCACTCACCACAATCTTTGCGGAACCCTAGATATTAGTGGAAAGAGTAGAAAAGTGAAAAAGAATGTTCACAGCCATGGGAATGGAATGCATTTGTCTTCCAGGCCTGTTTGCAAGGAATGCTAGAGTAGAATTTATTTAATTGTCTGTTGCAGGAGGAGGCATTCAGATCTCCACAGTTAGGTCATTTCTTAGAGGATCCATGATTAAGTTTCCATTTCTGAAGGACTGTCTTGGTCTTTTTCAGCTTGTCTGCTAAAAAATTTTGCTCTGACTAAATGTATGAAGCAATCACAAAAAATGCAAGAAAGTCCGTGTCTACGAGAGCAAAAATGCTCCAACCTTAAACCCAAATATATTAGGCACAAAGAGAACTGCAGAACCTCATTTTGCGAAAAGCATCAGAGATGGAAATTTGCATGTTTACATACAGCAATAGTAATAATGATTGTCACTAGAACAGTTACTGTGGAAACAACTAGAAGATGGTCCTTATGGCCAAATGGAACTTCGACTGTCAAATCTTGAGGAATATGTTTATAGTTCAATTGAGCCCAATGACAGTATGTCTGATTTTCTGCCGTATATGGGGCAACTTCTACGTCATGTGACCAGCACTCCTGAGATGGCAAGCCTGCTTCTTGAAGTTGTCCTTTCAGAAGGCACTTCATTCAGCTTGGTGCCTGCTGCTGTAGCAACCAGGAATTATGACAGTACAATGCTCCAGATTCTGTTGGTTTCTACTCCTGTAACTACCACGAATTCTCAAAAGAAAAGTAGCAAGCTGTCTGCCACTGTAATCTTCACAAAGGAACTTGCTTCTTGAAACTGTAGTACGGCCCCGACTTCTTCCCTAATAGAAGCTTTGGATTTTCCAGTGTAACTGTTAATGTACTTTTATTATCTTCAAATGGTCTGTGATATCTTCCATGCACTGATACTGTAGCAGTGTAGTGTCCTACACAGCTGGGATCAGGCTTCAAGTAGACCAAAACAGTCTGACTGGATGATAAATACTATGCCTTTTGCAAAATGAGGCTCTGCAGCTCTCTTTGTGCCTAACATCTTCGGTTAAATGCACGAAGCCTGAAGAGTCAAACTGAGCTGATTTGCTACCTCCCAGGTTATCACGGCAAGTCTGCAAAGGCAGTAGGATCTGGTATTCCCCTGTTTATGCTCCACATCAGTGTTGGAAATTGCTTTCCACTCCAAGTTTGAAACATCTGTTCAGACAAACTGATGAGGATGCAGAAGGAAAAAGGAGAGACCTGGATTACAAAAGAACTCATCTATCTACCATAGATCCTCACTCCCTACAAAACCCAATATAAGGAACTGAAAAGATAAAGTGTGTAGATGATGAGACCAGACTTGACCTGGGGTACCACTAGATTTTTTTCATGTGAAGTCTGGGCAGGGGGATCATAAAAATCATAAAAGCCATGTACCCTAGAATCCTGAGCAATTCTTTGGCAGATACCTGTTTTTTAGTGGAAAAACACAAGAAGAATTTTTGAAACATCTTTGCGTTGTTTGGAGGAAAAGCATCTCTTCCCAGGGCAAAATCATATAGACATTGACGGAAAACAATTTTGGTAGCAGAGCTGAGAGATGATATCTTTAAGTTCACTTGAAACCCTAGACTGAGTAGAATACTCTGAACACTTGATAAGGACCCTTGACAACCATACAATCAGTCTGCAGATATAATAAAATTGCCCAAGTATGAAAAAATTTAAATGCCTTGATGTGTCGCTGATGATTTTGGCACTCTCTCTTTACTGGAGCCAGACACTATGAACTATCTACTGTTCCAAGAGAATTTATAAAGTATAATACAGAGATCTGATAATGTGAGCAAGATACAAAAAAATCTTAAGGGATGTCTGAAATGGTTGTCAATATGAAAGTGAAGGCAAGCATCTTTTTAAGTACAGCTTTACCAAGAAAGCTACTAAGGGGACAAGAGGGAACAGAGTGTGAAGGGATAACATTTTTAACTTTGGGGCCTTGACAAAAAGACTGCGAAAGGATAGGTCTAGAACAGCCACCAAATCCCTCCTTTCTTTGGCAGCAGAAAAATCCCTGAATAAAACCCTCTGCCCATCTAGCAAGCAGCACTGGTTCAATGACTCCATGAGATAACATATATTCCACAACTGGAAGAAACAGGGATATTTATTTACCGGACTAGGAGGAGTCCCCTGGAAGGAAGGGGTGGAGGGAATCCTACTAAGTGTACCCTTGACATACTTTGATAAACCATTTGTCTGAAACAATTTCAACTATACGGGAAAACAAAGACTTGGAGAGAAAGAGAAGGAGGGAGAAATTGCCATGGGGGTGGTAGTGGTGGTGGGGGTGAGAGGCCTGAAGAGTCCAATACACATTCTTAGTTTTTGGACTATCTTTGACTTTGAGAGGCTTTCCCTTTCTTTTTGGAGGCTAATTGTCATTAGCATATACAAATTCTGTTTGGAGACACCTTGCTGCTTGAAGTACTTTTTCAAAAGCAAAGCTGAAGTGGAAGGAATTTATATTTACCTTAAAAAAGAAGGTTGGAAGATTAGAGTAATTCCTTGAATCAACTTTACCACCTCATTAAATCTCTTGAGCACTCCAACAGCAGAAAGGTCAAACACTTCCTTGTCCATTCAAAACTTAGAATCTCAGTTTTAACATCTTCAGGAAGATTTTGAGAACAAAGCCAAACAAATTGTTTTATGACTAACCCACAAGCAGCAGCCCTGGAAGCAGTATCAGCAGTGTCATAAGAACACTTTACTGTCTGCTTCTCATGTAATTAAACATATCATAAGGAGACATTCTAAGAATTGTTCACCTCAGAAGAAGGAATTATAACAGTTAACATTTTCACGCTCTCAAACGACAAATACAAAAACTTTAACATGAACCTGGCAGTTCATATTCTAAATGTTAATGGGGAAGAAAATACATTTTATTCCCAAATTTGTCAAAACCATTTCCATGGGAACAGCATTAGCAATTTGTCTAGCAAACGCAGTTTTGGAAATGGAAGTCATGGCTAGGTCTGCTTTAGGGTTAGAAAACAAGCATTTGTGAGCCTGAGGTACCCTGTGCAGTTTTGTTAGACTTCCTATGGGCAAGAGGTTGACTGTCAGGTAAACTACAAGCTCTGAGGAAAGCACTCTCTAAAGCAGATAAAACAGGATGAACAGCTACAGACTTAGGAATATCCATCCATAACAACTCATACATTTGCTGGGCAACAGGAATTTCATTCTAAACCTACTGAAAAACCTCTTCACCTTAAAGTTTCAAAATAAAAAGAAAAGCTCTTCTGGAGGGAAATAGGAAACACTTTCCTCAGAGTCTTTAGGCATAAAAAAAAATCCTGGACCACAATATTCTCACCTCCAATCCCTGCAGGACTGACTGAATATTAGAATTAGAAACTGATGGAATTATTTTTCTTTTCTTTTCCAAAAAGGTAGTAGGCAAAGTAACAGCAGAAATGAACTCCCTAAGAAATCTCAACAAATTTTCCATGTACATTGAAATAAACAGGAAATGTCAAGTTTTTTTTCCTTTTGATTTTCTTTTCCTGGGAAACTGCTGTGGAAAAGACCAACTCAAAGCAAACATACTATCTCGGGGGTCAAGCTCCCATTTTCCAGTTATGCAGTAGACCTTCACTTGCGCCTTCACCCATGACTGACAAACAGTAGTTCTTCATTTCCCATAGAAGGCAATCCTTCAGCCTCAGAGGATGGGTCTAGCCCCCAAACTCACACCTGGTCCCTAGCAGCTGTAGGTCCTAAACCAGAAGGAGTGTGGGAAAATGACAAGCAGTCTAAGGAACCAAACCTGGCTGCCACAGCAGAGCTGCCTGTCAGTGGCTGAGGCACAACTGGAGCTGGCCTGACATCCAAAAGAAGAACTGAGGAGAATGGTAAATGCTCCATAGATTCAGCACAGAAGACTGGTACTAGAACTAGAAAGAGATGGTAAACCTCATCACAGTACAAAAAGGTGGTTCTGGGGTAAGAAATCAACTAACAGTCCCTAAAAGCACAACCTCCTTGCCCTAGCCACATAAAATTTACATAAATATGTAGGAACACTGTCAAAAATACATTTGTATACAGTACGATCGCAAAAGCATTCACACAGTCTCTGTGATAATCTCTAGGACCTGTTTGCTTAACAGGGGCCCCTTGTTTGCCTTAAGAAGTATTAGCCATGCTGATAGTTTGAGAGTCTGCAAGTCTGGGTGCAGCAGCAGCATCCCCACCCCACCTGAGTTAAGAGGTCTGAGATCAGGGGAAGCTGCTTTGGAGGCTGTAAGGTCAGGCTGCGCAGTAAGGGGTACCAATGTTGTCTGGGCCAATCTGGAGCAATGAGGATGGTCTTTGATTGCTCCTCCCTTATTTGATCAGTACCTTGGGAATAAGAGGCAGAGGAGGGAAGACGTACACAAAGAGGGTGTTCCGGGGAAGGTTAAGGCATCCACCTTCCACACTAGGATGTGATGCTCCCTGTTACAGAATTTTTTTCAACTGATGGTTAGGATGCGAAGAAATCCACCTTTGGAGTCCACCACGGCTGAGTGATTTGTAAAAAGATTTTTCTGTGGAGCTGCCATTCATAGGGGTTCAGTAAGTTTCTGCTTAAGTGGTCTGCCAGGGTGTTGTTGATCCCTGGTAGGTGTTGGGCTATCAGGTGCAGTCCCATAGAAGAAGCTGTCAGTCAGCGGTTCATGGCTAGCCTGCACAGAGGGTAAGATTGGGTCCCTCCCTGTCTGTTGATGTACCACATTACCATGATGTTGTCTGTTTTGATAAGGAGAACCCCTGGCTTGAGATGGGGTTTGAAGGATGTCGGAGCCGTTTCTACTGCCGCCATTTCCTTCTAGTCGATGTGTAAGGGAAGGTGCTGGGCATCCCAAAGACCTTGGATGCACCTGCGCCTTCTAGGTGAGCGCCCCAAGCTATGTCTGAGGCACTGGTGGTAATGGTCTGCCCGATTGGGCGGAGGTTGAAGGAAAGACCCTTGTTTTGGGCATGGGCCCCTGCCCACTAGAGAAACTCGGCTCTTATACAGGGGATCAGAGGTAGAGAGGTCTCTAGAGGTTGAGAGTGCTGACACCAAAGGTTCTTTAGGTACCACTGAAGTTTTATCATGTGAAGCCTGGCCAGAGGAATTAGAAGGATGCAAGATGCCATATACCCCAAGGCTTGCAGGAACTTTCTCGCAGTGAGTTGACTTCTGGGAGCCTGTTGGGTAAAACAGAGTTGCAGGAAGCCCTGCTTTTCTGGGGATAGGAAGGCCATTTGGGATGCTGTGTCCAGCAGTGCTCCCAAGAAAATGATCTTCCTGGAGGATGTTTGCCTTGATTTCTTCTAGTTGACAGTGTACCTTAAGGAGGTTAGGAGGGTTATGACAAAGAGGAGGTCCATGAGGAGCTTTTTTTTGCCATCTGCCTGAATGAGGCAGTGGTCCAGATAAGGGAAAATTTGTATACTTTTCTGTCTGCAAAAGGCTATGGCCGGGGCTAAGCATCTGGTGAATACCCTGGGAGCAGTAGATAATGCAAAGGGCATTTTGCTGTGAGCATTTTGAATTTGGGGACCACCAGGAAGGTGTTCAGAATGGATAGATCCAGGGTGGGGTGCCCAATGTCCTCTATCCTGGGAACAAGGAATAGTCTGGAATAAAGCCTGTTTGATCTGAGGGGACAGGCTCTATTCCCCTTGGGATAAGAGAACTTGGACTAGTTTCAATGCCTCTATCCACTGAGTTTGAGGTAAGGATACCCTCTTGGAATTGGAAGTTAGTAGAAGGAGAATTTGTATCCCTGAAAAAAGATCTTTAAGACCCATTGGTCTTTGTTGCAGAAAGCCAATTTTCTAAACAGAGGGAGAGCCTTCCTCTTAGTATTTGGTGAGTAAAAAGGGGCCAGAAGGGGACAGGGAGTCATTGAGAGACTTGGCCCTAGAGGGATGGCTTAGAACTACCTGCCTTTGGAGTGAAGCGGTCCACTGTTTGATTCTCTGCTGTCCCTGGGATGTGAGTCTGTGTGGTCTGTCCCTGCGGGTCTTAACTTGCCCCTGTCTAAGTGCAGGAAAGGACCAGTGTTTTGAGGGAAAATTCCTGCTGAACCTAGGAGGTTGTACCTGAAGGAAATCGTTTACTGTTTGCATAGATTTTGCTTCGTCTTCGATCTTTTTAAGCACCTCTTCTGCTTTTATTCCAAACAAGCGGTCATTATCCAAGGGTGCATCAAGTAATTTATATTTGATATGATCACGGAGAGGTTGTTCCTTCAACCATGCATGTCTCCTAATGACAGAACCTGACACTGCTGCCCTGCTTGAGGCTTCTAGGGCATTATATCCACAGTGTAGAGTGTTTAGCCACCTGATAAGTACAGTGCAGTAAATCTGCTAACTCTTTCGAATTGGCACAGTCAGGAAAGGTTGAAATCTTTTGTTTTAATAGTTCCAAAGTGTGATGTTCATATTTTAACATATGGAACTAACACTTGAGTGCTCTGACTGATAAGGATGCAGAGGTATATACTTTTTTGCCCCATCTGTCCAGAGCTCTGGAGTCCTTGTCAGAAGGAATAAGATTCTTTGCAGAACTAGCCCTAGCTCCTTTAGGTCTCTGTGTAATGACCTCTGGGTCTGCAGCAGGATTTCTGTACAGGTATTTGTGAGAATCCGGTACTCTGTAATACTGGTCAGGTTTTCTGGGAGCAGGTGGGAGGGCGTATGGAGTTAAGCTGGATTCATGGAAAACATCATTAACCACCTCTAAGACTGGAGGGATGGCCAAGGGTCTGTACTGGGGCAGCTCTAGAAACTCTCCTAATCTTTTCTTATACTGAGGGAAATCCTGGGATTCCTAGTGGAAATGTTCCCTGAGGGTGTGAAGGGTTTCCCCAAAGGAAGGATCTTCTGGTGGGGAGGCAGAATGAATGGATTCCTCTGCATCTGAATCCTCATAAGCAGTCAGAGGTAGTTCCTCTTCGAAATCTGAATAATCAGATTCCTCAGAATCCTGTTTTGTCAGTATTTCAGGAGAAAGCTCTCTTTTCCTTTTAGAAGTTGTCGCCTGACTACCCCTGATAAGGTGATAAGATCTTCTGCCATTTTAAGCATTTGAGGTTAGGGTGGTGGAGCAGGAGTGTGGCTAGAGGTAGTTTTCCTAGGAGTGGCCTTGTCTCTAGGTCTAAGAGTATCCATCGGTCTGAGAGAAATGGTAGTAGGAGTAGAAGACATTTTTTTCTGTCTAGATTCGGTAGTGCGAAAGATCTCCTCAAAGCCAGTGCCTGTGTCGCGGCTCCAGACCCAACCAAGGCAGAGACAACCAAAGGCTTGGAAGACGAAGAGGATTTCTGCGGCATACCAGACTCCGAAAGGGTCTCAGTAGAGGCCTGCGAAGGTATCAAATCAGGTATCAGGGGCTGCAAAGGCACCTGACTAAATTCCAGACAACTGATGACCTGCTTAACGGTAGAGTCATCGGAAGGCTTAGCCTTGTCTGGTCTATCTCTATCTTTATCCTTATGTTTTTTTTGGAATGTGTATGGATTGTTGGCTGACGGATGTCATTTTAGCTACAATAAGAGCTCTACGATGAATGGTTCTCGCGTTAAAGAGGGCACAGAACTGGCAACAGAGGACACTGTGGTCTGGGCCTAAACAAATGACACAGTATTAATGGAGGTCTCGGTGTGGTATTTGCTTTCCACAGGCGAGACAATTGTTAACTTTTGCGGACATCAGTTATTGCAAGAAAAAAGGATCCCCAATGGGGTACTTAGCTTTAGACATTTTCAGCTGTAGTACAAACTCTGGTAGTGACCGGCCAAACACACTTTCGAACTGCTCCTGCTATGGGCTCCATAGCAAGAAAGACTGGTGTAATGGCGTTGGCTGCCTTCCTTTATAGTACTGACGACCTCACATCAGACAGCAAGTGACAGTAGCCAACACAGAAATACTTTGACTCTGGTATTCAGGCCAGCTGAGGGCTACCACTGCTTATAGCCCACAGGTGATGACTGCAACAGTGAAAAACTAAGAACATCAGCTGCAGGCAGCCTTTAAGATGAGGATACTAAAAATCTTAAGTTTCTGGAATAGTTTTCACCTAAGTTTTCTCAGACAATCTATTAACAATGACACACTTCTTATAATTCATTTTCAGTTACTCAATCAACAAATAATGCCACAAATTTTGAAAGAAAACATGCAACTCACTTTCCATTTCCTGCGGGCTGCAAACTTTTTGAATTTTTCCATGTTTACTGCAGATGCTTTTCTACTCAGTGCTTGTAAGTTATCTTTTGGCTAAAAAAAATATAGCAGTTAATAAAGAATCTGCACTTGGAAAAATGGGTACAGTTTAACCAAAAGGTTGCAAAATAATAATATGCAAGAGAAAAATTATTTAACAGAACCTGTTAGTATATTTAGCATGCCCGAGACTTCAAGTAAACGCAAATTCTACAAGATAAAAAGTCCTGTTGTGCATGTGACCTTTACATAACAAACAAATGTTTGATGAAAAAAAAATACATGCCTTTTTGCTGGTGCAGCAGTTTTTAACAATGAAAAATGTCGTGTTGCTACAGATGAGCTACATGTTGCATACCACATTTCAAGTGCTATCACTATCTGTCTATCTTTTCCATTCTGGACTCCTCTATAATCACACATACTGGCGCTGGGATTAAAAGTTCTTTCCTGAGATATCTCTATATGTTTAAACATACAGAGCATAAATCAAATTCCCCCCATTTGTCTTACAAACTGCAATCTACTCTCTAGCAAGAAGAAAGCCTTATTGTAAAGCATGCAGACCTAATTTTCACAAAACTCAAAAAAGTAAAAATTTGGTTCTCTCCTTCCTAGCTAAGTCATAGATAGCACCCTATCATCTACAACAAGGACCTCTGCTGTCACAAAAATCAAAGTAATGCTTCAGTTCAGCATACTCTTGCACAGAGGAAACTATGAAAGCTACTGAATGCATCATTGACTTAACAGGGTAGTGACAGATGAAACATTTCAAAATGTCTCTCTTTATATGATTCAACACAATATTTCTTTGTGTTTAGCTTCCCTAATCTGAAGAAAAACCTGGTTCTCTGCAGTCTAGATAGGTTTTTGTGTTCTTCTTTTCTTAGGTTACTAAAAGTTACTACAGCAAGGCCTGAAACTGACTTAAGATACTGCATCTTGTGGTGTTTATTTTGGGAAGAGAGTTTCAAAAAGAGAGATAGGTGTAATAAATTCGGGTAGTGCTTCTATTCCGGACAAACATGAGACAGTATCAAGGAAACTGATTGTACATTTTTCCTGCATAGAATACTGGCAAATCACAAATATGAACTGTCTAAATTTTGGAAAAAACATAGCAGTTTCATGGATTCTGGCACTTTAGATCATAACACCCATTCACCATGATTGCTATTTCTTCGTATTTTTATTATTTATAATACAGTCATCTTGCTTTAGTGACTGATTTATAGCTATAATTTCTTGTAACTTTGTATATATATATATTTTTTTTTTTGTGTGTGTGTGTGTGTGTGTGTGTGTGTGTGAGAGAGAGATACAGAATTCTGAAAGCCCAAAGACCAAAACACTCGAAAGTTCAAAATGCTGAAAACACACAGGATAATAAAACTTACTATATTCCAGCACAAGTACATACAGAAACAAATAAAAGGCAAAACATATGACTCTTCTCCAAGTTTAAGATGGGGGGGCAAGCCCCCCTGCACCCTCCATGTGGGGGGCTGCGCCCTCCACACCCCCCCCTACTTTAATATTCTAACTCCGAGATCACACTACAGTGGAGAAAAGGGAATATTCCCTTATCTACACTGTACCGCGATCTCCACAAAAGATTTGTTAGATGTACTTCAACAGAATATGTTGATGTACAAGTAATAAAACATGCAAAAAAAGAAATTATGTCTTACCATAATGTTCCAATTGTATTATTGATCATTGTTCAGTCATTACATATGGGTATCGGTTCCGACCTTGGAACCAAGCTGTCCATCTTCCAAGCTCATGTCAGCTACAAACTCTTGAGCTAAACTCTTACCCAGAATTCCCCTCTCCCTGTTACCTCAGATTGAGTTTGCAAGTCAAAAGAAGGTAGAGGCTACCTCTGGTCAAATGACCTAAAAGAACCGGATGGTGAGATCCACTAGAAGCCACAGGAAGGGGAAGGAGGGAGGGTCGTAATGACTGAACTAGGATCAATAATACAGATGGAAGGTTATGGTAAGACACAACTTCTTTATCTGATATTGTTAATCCTTGTTCATTCCTTACGTATGGGACAGAGTCCCCAGCTCTCTCTTTTCCTGGGAGGATCTCATGGAAGGACATTCCTGAGCACCATAACCAGAACCAAAAGATGCTCTTCCTCTTCCCCTGGAGGCCAAATCCAATTTGTAATGATTGATGAAGGTATGAGGCGTAGCCCAAGTTGCAGCTGCACAGATGTCATGCAAAGAGC
>NC_056730.1:852628771-852661271 GCF_019279795.1 Protopterus annectens
ACAACCAAAAAGCACAAAGCGTAGTTCACCTTTTTTATTACGAAGAAAAACGAACTGTCAACACATTACGAAGAAAAACAAACTGACAACACATTATGAAGAAAAACGAACTGACAACACATCTCCTTTTTGGATTATTGGTCTTGGTTGAGATTGCTACACGTTTTTATTTTATACATATATATATATATATATATATATATATATATATATATATATATATATATATATATATATATATATACACATATATACACACTGAAATAATTATGATGAAATCATGGTAATATATGCAAATTGCACTTAAAAATCACATTTAAATTCCCATATTTCACTCCATGAAAGTGGAATTTCAGGTTTTTTGATAACTGTAAATCAGTGACTTGGAAATTTTGAACTTTAATGACAAACACACAAAACAGATATTAACAGTACATGGGATTATTAAGTGTTATTTACAGCAATATGAATAATAGGGCACTAACATATTTACAAATGGAAAGGAGGAGGTCTATCTATACAAGAATTTTGAATGTGTTTTTTGTTTAGTCTCAGACAGTGCTTTGAGAGAAATAAAATATGCAGATGATATATAAGAAGTGCATTTCAAAATATTTGTTTGAATGATCTGGATACGTATACAAGTCAGACAAACTATAAGCAAAAGTAAAGAGCTCGGTGAATGCTTCTGCATTAGATAAAAGAAAAAGGCGAAGAAAGAAAAGATTTGCCATCTTCCTTTTTGAATGTGCACCCAGTCTACATTTTGTGAACTACTGAAAATAAATTGAAAAATAACATGATTAAAATGAACAACATATAATAATGTTGCATTTCTGTTTAGAAAACAGAATAATATATTAAACATAGAGATTCAAGTGTCTGTTGTGCATGGAGTGCCGTTATCATACTTAAAAAAACAGCTAAACTACATCCTGGTCAGCACTGCTATAGTGTGAAACCTGACCCTAACATCACTTACATGCTGTTAACATCATCAAGTCTCCACTAAAAGGAGACAGCGCCAATCAGAAAACAACAGCTGCAGGACATGAACCTTCATTTCAACTTTTGTTTCTGCCTGCTGTCTGCTAAAGTACACCCACTATTTTGAAAACTGATTCCTTCATACAGGGAATATGTAAGGATGCCAACCTATTTACTGGCTTTCAAAGTTGGCACAACACACTGCACTTCTTTTTTTAACTTACTTTTGCCTAATTCATAGTACATGGAGCAGATAAATCTCCATGCACTACAAAGAATTATGATCATATCTTTGATCATAATTAAGTATTATGCGTTCTTGACATGGACGCCAGGATTGACCTCTCAAACGTCATTTCAAGGTAAATTTCTTGGCATCCATCTCAAAAAAAAAATATAATATATATGTTAAGATAAGCAACCCAATCACAATTCTCTACATTAGAAACTGCATCTACAGAACAGCAGATATTTAGTCTCCACAGAATATAGTATACAGCTGGAACATAAAATATGTTCTACTGCTTATGATAGCAGACAAAAAGGATGGAATGTCAATATAAAGACTTGGTAGCCGGGCACAGAGGATTGGTTTCCTTTAATATGAAGTATGCTACATTTTTCTATTTTCTTTTCTTGTGGATGATCTTATACAGATTCCATCAATGCATCAAATATTTGGTTTTTCTTCTTTTATTGTCGGACTGTTGGTACTGCGGTAGCGTTGTTACCTCACAGCAAGAGGTTCTCCCGTTCGATTCTTGGCTTGACTTGGGAGTGCCTTCTGTGTGGAGTCTGCATGTCCTCCCCGCGGTTGGGTAGCGCTCGAAAGACATGCGTGTGTAAATGGGTGTGTCTTCGTTGAAGGTTGGGCGTCGGACTGGCACCTCAGTGTTTCATAAAAAAAAAAAAATCTACTGCCAATCATTAGTGGACCGGAGTTCCGCTGTGGCGACCCCTTACCAGGAAAAAGCTGAAAGGCAAACAACAACAACATTGTCGGATTGTTTTCAAATAAAAATATCCCTACTCTTTTAGTGTATGGGGTTGAGAATTTTATATTTATTTTTTAATTAAACATTTTTTTCTTCTTCTCTTTCGGCTGTTCCCATTAGGGGTCGCCACAGAGGATCATCTGTTTTCATTTCTTCCTGTCCTCTGCATATTGCTCTGTCACACCAACTACCTGCATGTCCTCTCTCACCACATCCATAAACCTTAACTTAGGCCTTCCTCTTTGCCTCTTACCTGGCAGCTCCATCCTTAGCATCCTCTTCTTTCATTTTTTCCTGGTTAGGGGTCGCCACAGTGGATCACCTGTCCGCTCATGATTGGCAGTGGAGTTTTACGGTGTCGAGTTGCCAGCCCGGTGCCCAACCTTCCACAGAAGGCACACACTCATGCCTAGGGCCAATTTAGAGTGTCCAATCCACCTATAGCATGTCTTTGGGATGTGGCAGGAAACCGGAGCACCCGGAGAAAACCCACGCAACCACAGGGAGGATATGCAGACTCCGCACAGAAGGCACCCCAGCCGAGAATCAAACCGGAGAACCTCTTGCTGTGAGGCGGCAACGCTAACCGCTGCACCACCGTGGCCGCCCAGCTCCATCCTTAGCATCCTTTTCCCAATATATCCAGCATCCCTCCTCAGCACATGTCCAAACCAATGCAATCTCGCCTCTCTGACTTTGTCTCCAAACTGTCCAACCTGAGCTCACCCTCTAATATACTGATTCCTAATCCTGACCATCCTTGTTACACCCAGTGCAAATCTTAACATCTTCAACTCTGCCACTTCCAGCTCTGACTCCTGCTTTTTGTCAGTGCCACCGTCTGCAACCCATACAACATAGCTGGTCTCACTACCCTCTTGTAGACCTTCCCTTTCACTCTTACTGATACCAGTCTGTCACAAATCACTCCTGACACTCTTCTCCACCCATTCCACCCTGCCTGTACTCTCTTCTTCACCTCTCTTCAACACTCACCATTACTCTGTTGATCCCAAATACTTAAACTCATCCACCTTCGCCAACTCTACTCCCTGCATCCTTATCATTCCTCTATCCTCCCTACCACTATCACACACATATTCTGTCTTAGTCCTGCTGACCTTCATTCCTCTCCTCTCTAGAGCATATCTCCACCTCTCCAGGGTCTCCTCAACTTGGTCCCTACTCTCACTACAGATCACAATGACATCTGCAATCATCATAGTCCATGGGGCCTCCTGTCTGATCTTGTCTGTCAACCTGTCCATCACCTTTGCAAATAAGAAAGGGCTCAGAGCTGAACCTTGATGTAATCCCACCTCCGCCTTAAACGCATCTGTCACTCCCACTGCAGACTTCAGCACTGTCACACTACCCTCGTACATATCCAGTACCACTCTTACATACTTCTCTGCCACTCCTGACTTCCTCATACAATACCACAACTCCTCTCTATGCATCCTATCATATGCTTTCTCCAAGTCCACAAAGACACAACACAACTCCTTCTGACCTTCTCTATATTTCTCCATCAACAATCTCAGAGCAGACATTGAATCTGTAGTGCTCTTTCCCGGCATGAAACCATACTGCTGATCACTAATCATCACCTCCCTTCTTAACCTAGCTTCCACTACTCTTTCCCATAACTTCCAGCTATGACTGATCAGTTTTATCCCTCTGTAGTTACTACAGCTCTGTACATCACCCTTATTCTTAAAAATAGCCACCAAAATAATTTTCTCCACTCCACAGGCATCCTCTGACTTTCCAAGATTTTAATAAACAATCTGGTTAAAAACTCCACTGACATTTCTCCTAAGCACCTCCATGCTTCCACTGGTATGTCATCTGGACCAACAGCCTTTTCATTCTTCATCCTCTTCATTGCTGTCCGTACTTCTTCCTTGCTAATCTGTTTCACTTCCTGATTCACTATCCCCACATCATCCATCTCTCTCTCTCATTCTCTTCATTCATCAGCCCCTCAAAGTACTCTTTCCATCTGCTCAACAAACTCCCCTTGCTTGTGAGTATGTTTCCCTCACTATCCTTTATCACCCTTAACTGCTGCACATCTTTCCCAGCTCGGTCCCTCTGACTAGCCAATCGGTACAGGTCCTTTTCTCACTCTTTAGTGTCCAACCTTTCATACAACTCTCCATATGCCTTATCCTTAGCCTTCACCACCTCTCTCTTTGCCATGCTCCTCATCTCCTTATACTCCTGTCTACTTTCTTTATCTCTCTGACAGTCCCACTCCTTCTTCTTCACCAGCCTCTTCTTCTGTATACTCTCCTGTACTTCCTCATTCCACAACCAGGTCTCCTTGTCCTCCTTCCTCTGTCTAGATGTCACACCAAGCACCTTTCTAGCTATCTCCCTTACCATCGCTGCTGTAGTTACCCAGCTATTTGGTAACTCTTCACTACCCCCAGTGTCTGTTTTAACTCTTCCCTGAATTCCATACTTCATATATATATTCTACATATGCGGAAACATTTTTCTTCCTTTTGTATTAAGAAGGTGATAAACAATATAAAGATGTAAAAGTGTATTTAAAAAAACGTACCAGATATGACTTGTGATATGTTTATTATAGTGGTTTTAAAAGAAATAAAGTAATTCCCTATTTTGAAGAACTACACGTTCTTAACATCCCCAAGAACTACCTCCAAGTCAGGCAGCTAGGACCTCAGTTTACCGTGTCATCCAAAACATGTCACGATTACTGCTGCAATAATATGACCTCAGTACAAATTAAGTCCTAAGTCATAAGCCTAGTACTTATTATACAGCAGGAACTTCTCATTGTTACATTTGTTAATGCCTGTTATGTACTTCACAGATAAAGATTCTACTTGTCTACTGATGTACTATGTTCTTCATCTGTAAATATGTTGTAAGTAATTTCTATGTTAAATTGTTAATCACTATGTAATCCAATGTAACTACTGTCCGTTTATTTTACTGTGGAGCTTTTCTCCCCGGGCCTCCGCTGAAAATGGACCCACGTCCAGTCGGACACTCCTGGTCAACAAATTTAAATAAATAAATAAAAATAAATAAGTCTTCCTTGATTCCACAGCTGTCAATGTAAGCAGCCTATCCTCACCTTTTACTTTAGGACCAATTACCTCTGGGTCACAATGTAATGTTTCCACTAATGACAGAGCCATTTAGCATCTTATCGAAATCACAAAAACAGCCATTAGGGTTGCTGTGTAAGTTAGTGTTCTCTCCAGTGAGCAAAACTGCACTATCCATATATAACTGTCAGAAAATGTGGAAATCTTTAGATGTTTAAAGATCGCTTTATAAGCTTCATTAATTTTATTCAAGTCTGTTTCATCTCAGTGATAGATGCAAGACAATAATGAATCTTAGTTGAAGCCATTTTGTCTACTAAGCGCCTAATGAAAGCAAACTGGATGCTCAGCTTGCTCTTGTTCATAACCTTATGAGAAGCATTCAATGTATACAACCAAATGTTTATTCTTTTATTCAGTTTTTTGTTTAATTTCAGAAAAGCATGAATAATTTTCCTTCAAGAATAGTTACATGAAGTCCTGTTCCTCTTCTCATGCAAGACCACCCTAAAGCAAAACTAAAAATAGATGTTTGCTTGCTGACAATATAATACAGCCCACTGCAGCATCACTCAAAATGGCTGATTATTACCAGGCATTTTAGTCAGCAGGCGGAAATGAAGCTTTGACTTCAACAGATAGTTTTGGAGGAATAATGTTCCAAGACATTTGGCTGGTGCCATTTGGTTTACTGTTCATAACTCCATAAAACAGCAATGTCCACTTAACTTCTTTTACTCAGAACAGGTTATGTTAAGGCAGAATCTATACTCATCTTCACTTCAAGTAAGTCCAAAGTGTTGTTTAAATAAGAAAATGTTAACTGATTTAGCCCACGGGTGCAGCTAACTTAGCTACTCCAAACCCTATCAGTGTACCTCCACACACATGCTACTGTTGTAGCTATCTCCTCATCTCAGCAACTGCTTTAAATGAAGAAATGCAAATTACTTACTCAATAAGAATTGTTAAGCTCACCAAGTCTGTTAGCTTTGCTGTGCCACCCAATGGAACAGAGGGATAAACCCCTGACTATGACCCATGTGACCAGAGTTCGATTAGCAGCTCAGGCATCTGAAGGTGCGGGCAGGGATAATAAGTCTGCTTATCCCAGGGGAGGTGAAACTGTGCTGATGCCCATCTGTTACAGCTCTGGTTGAGGCTGGAGTTCAGAGACATGACGCCAGTCTGGAAGGGGCAGGAGGTCAGAGCAGGTATGGTTGCCTTACATCTCTGGGGGCAGAACACAAGCTTAAACTACTACCCAAGCTTAACAATGTTATCAGCATGTAGGAAGCAGGACTTAAGGCAAAGAAAAAAGAAAAAAAATGCAGATGAATGTATGATGGTCCGTGTCTACCTCAGCTCAGTCCATTTGCCTGGCATGTCTCTTGTCCTTTTAGCAGGGAGAGGGGGCATCTTTCACAGGTGCTCTCCATATAGGTAGTCCCTTCTGGTGCAGGTCTCACTGGGAAGTTGCCAGAGTAGGGACTCATGCAGGGAAGACTACTGGGGGCAGGGCGGGCCTAAGATCAGTGGTCAAAAACAGCCCCCCTTCCCAAAAAAAAGTCTTGACAGCTTTGTTACCTAACTGGATAAGGTAAAATGCTAGACAACCACTAAACGACTTTCTCTCCAAGAAAAATGACAAACTATCTTACATGTAGAACAAACATCCAGAATTCTTCCACATTTTCTGAACCCAAAAACTTTTCTAGAAGGTTATAAGGTTGTTTCATCTTGAGTAAATTATCTTCTCCATTTCTCTCTGTGTGTGTGTGTGTGTGTGTGTGTGTGTGTGTGTGTATGTATGTATGTATATATATATATATATATATATATATATATATATACATACACACACACACACACACACACACACTCATACACACATTAAGAGATAATACAAAGATATCCACAAATTGCTACATTTTATATTACAACTAATTTATTTGCCCATAACATGTTACCGCTAGTATTAACAAATACTTAACAGCAGAGGCAGTTGTGTAACTAGATAATATAAAGCACACCCTTTATCTTTTAAATGTATAATAATAAATACTGTATGCTGTTTAGTAAAGTACTACAACAGAATTGTATACATAGCAGAAATTATCACATCAGTCTGGCACTCTGCTTATTTCAAAATGATGAGAATAAAGCTGTCAAACACGTAAATCTGTTACAAATAAATATCACCATGAACAAACAGACTAGATAATTACATCAGTGCACACTACTCATCACAGCTCAATAACATCAGAAAGAAAAGAAATGCCAGTATATGTTTAGGCTACTTTTTTCTCTCAGTAACCTCTGAAAATACAGAATGACATACTTGCTATTCCTACAACAAACAGACTAACTAAAAAGGGCCAGTTAGCATGACCTGCAAAATATTTCCTTAGCAGCAAATTCCAAGCCTAAATTCAAAATCTTCACCACCTAATATGCTGGGTAGAAATGCTGACATTTCATAAATCTCACGTAAACACAATGCAAATTAAAAACTTCACTCATATCACTGGAAAGTCAGATCAATTGACTGTGGATAAGTTACATTTCTCAAGGTAATCTCTATATTTATAATGGAAAAGTGACAAAATGAAGGTGTTACTGAATACTTGTTCTCCAAATGACAGCAGACAGAAAAATTTCACACAGTAGTCTTTCAAGTCTAAAAAGACTGATTTCTTTGACTGGGGCTATCACTGAGGAAGACAAGTGGATGTGGGATCTCAAACAGATGTAAATTACTGCAATTACCCCAAAAGTGAAATCATCTATTCCTGAATTTCAAGTCATCCCCCATGTTGACTAAAAATTTTGCTCTGGCTGTCACAAAATTTCTAACTTTATGGCAACACAGTAATTCACCCACACAATTACATGAGAAGCTGCAAGACCACTAAAATGCATAATAATATGTCTCATCTTATCCTGTCGACTTTCATTGGTCCATAGGACAGTACTAAGCTGCTGATCCAGAGGACCGTTAGTAGCCCAGCCCACTGACACAATCTAAAAAGTACTCTTATTTGACACCTCTGTCCCCAGTTCCTGAGTTAAGAGGCTGAGAACCTTGCTTCCTTCCTATATACTGAAATGATAAGATCATAGCACAGGTTACAAAACTGATACATGCCAATGGTAATTGATCAGGGCCTATAGAAAATGTTATCAAAATTGTGTAAATATTTTGCAAAACTGAGTAAAATGTGTGGATTTCAGTACCTAACTTGGCTACCCTCTAAAAGTTATGTTACATGCCACAACCTGTATGAATCCCTTGATTATTAGACAGATGTGCTGCCATATGTAGCATATTTCATTCTGAGTTTTCTTTAAATGAGCACAGACTAAGCTTGGTGGAGTATTTTTTTTTAAGATAAAGTCCAAAAGCCCAAAAAGTAAAACTGCTTACATTTCAGGAAATTTGGACTGATCGTTAAACCCTACTGGCTGTCACAAGGTTTATTTTATATAAATATGCCTTATTTGTGTAAAAAAAAAGACATTCTGAATCTTACATACATCTCCTGTACTGTTACTGCTTTGCTCTGCATGCATTTCTACAAGGCATAATCACAAACGACTTGCTGATGTCATTTCAGACTATTTTCCTTACTTTTGTGGCCGGCAGTGTGTGGAGTGAAAAAGCACAGAACATTTTCAACAAATGAACACTACCTGCCCCTCCACACACAGCTAAAGACAGGAATTGTACTTATCAAGCCGTTTATAATACTACTGCATATCATATGACATGGTGGAATAACTTTGAATAGAGTACAGGTGGCTAAAAACAAAGGATTCTGACCAACCCTATTTACAGTCCACTTTGTGTATACCAGAATGTAGCAAAATGTTCATACTAGAGCTGTGTCAGATGGGATATTATATAATCAGTTATTCTTCACTAGATTGCTGTTAACAATGCACATGTATTTATTTTTTGCATATCTTAAAGCTCAAGCCACTGTTCCTGGCTTCTCTTACTAACATACACAAACACACAGAGCCAGCACCAAGCTGCTAAAGCATCTCCCTTTCTTCCTTCACCTGGGTTAGTGCCATCATAATGTGCTACTTCAAGATGCTAACTCAAAAAGCAGGAAAAGATGCATGCTGGGGAACAGAAATGCTTTTAAAAAAGCAGTTTTAATTGATTTTTCAATGAAAAACAAAGCACTGAATAACTGAAACTGTAATGCCTGCTGAACACAGATACGACTTCATGCAAACCAGCTGCAAATAACAGTGATCAACTGTAATTTTATTTTTATTTATTTATTTTACATTTGTTGACCGGGCTAGTCTAACTGGATATATGTCCATTTTCAGTAGAGGCCGGGGGAGAAAAGCTCCACATAAAATAAACAGAACATTAAAAATTCAGTTTCAAGACATTAAAGTTCAAATAAAGATACTAGTCATACAAAACATGTGCTACACAGTAAATAAGCATATGTGGTATAAGAAAATAGAACAAAATAAGACACCCCTTAATTTTTTTTTTTTGCCCCCCCCCCCGTCAATCACTGTGGGAAGGAAGTATTCAGAAGGATGAGGAGATTCCAGAAAGTACAGTTTTGTACCTACCATAATTGTAGATGTTCGAGTGTTCACCCTGCTGCAGTCATCACACTTGGGTTATCCTGTCATCAGGCGGTCCCGCAGTCGGCCGGATTTCCAAAGTCTTGGTCCGACGTTGGTTGCTGTCGCCTCATCCCTGACGTCAGTGCGCCAGGGGTATATATATATATTGCAACCAACGCCAGGGGTATATATATTGCAACCGACGCCATTTTCTTCAGTTTTTCTTGCCCCAGATGTCAGGTGCCCCCAAAAAGGTGATCCAAATTAGTACCAAATGGTGTGAGCACTGTACAGACACAAATCCCTTCAGCTATAAGCAAATACATCAGTAAGGCATAGCAGAGATTTAGTCAGTAGATCAGAGGGGTTGGAGGGAGGGTAACCTGGACTGCAGCAGGGTGAACACTCGAACATCTACATTTATGGTAGGTACAAAACTGTACTATGTTCATCGTGTTACCCTGCTGCAGTCATCACACTTGGGTTGAGTCCCAAAGCTAAGGTAGGGTGGAGGTATCATAGAGGGTTAGTGGAGGCAATGAGGCCCTGCAGAACTGCAGTGGCAAAGCCTGCCCTGGACTTAGAATAAAGAGGTAAGTGATAGTGTTTGGTGAAGGTGTGTACAGAACTCCAAGTTGCAGCTTCTAAAATTTCCTTGGTAGGAACCCCCGTGAGAAAGGCTGTAGAGGTAGCTGTTGCCCTGGTAGAGTGGGATCTAATGGTAAGAGGAACTGGTTTCCCATGAACAGTATAGCAGAATCGTATGCAATGGCATATCCATTTAGAAATGGTTTGCTTGGATATGGCCCTCCCTTGAGAAGCTGTAGCATAGGAAACAAAGAGCTGGTCAGTTTTTATCCAAGTAGTAGCAAAGCTGCCTGTGAATGTCCAAGGAGTGCAGGAGTCTCTCACCTTTGTTCTGCGGATTGGGGAAGAAAGTGGGTAGGTGGATGGTTTGATTTAAAGCTACACTGGAAACCACCTTAGGCATGAAGGAAGGATTAGTTCGTAGAGAAACTCTGTCTTGATGAAAAATGAGGAAAGGTTCCACTGCCATAAGTGCCTGTAATTCTGAGACTCTCCTAGCAGAAGTTATTGCCAGGAGCAGGGCAGTCTTCCAAGATAGGAACTGAAGGTCTGCAGAAAAAGCTGATTCAAAGGGAGGTAGCGTTAGTTTTTCCAAAACAAAGTTGAGGTCCCATGTTGGTGTAGGAGCTCTTCTAGGTGGTCTAATGTTTTTTGCCCCTCTGAGGAACTGCCTTAGGAGAGGATTTGAAAATAAAGGTGGATTTGTGAAGTAGTGAGCTGAAATAGCTGATGCATGGATCTTAATTGAGGAGAAGGAAAGTCCTTTATGCAAAATCTCAGCTAAATACTGTAGAATGTGAGGCATATGAGGCTGAGTTGTGTCTTGGCCTTTAGCTTGGTTCCAAGCAGAAAACCTTTTCCATTTGTCCAAGTAAGCCTTCCTGGTGCTTGGTCTCCTGGCTTCTAGAATAACATCCAGTACTGCTTGTGAAAGAGGTGCAGATTGGATACTTAATTGATTTGCCATGCAGCCAGGTTTAAGGTTTTGATCTGGCTGTGTAGAATCTGCTTGTTCTGCTGCGTGAGCAAATGAGGCATTTGAGGCAATATCCATGGTGGGCTGTGAGACATATTCTTCAGTAGCGGGTACCAGTGCTGGCATGGCCAGTCTGGGGCTATGAGAATCATTTGAGGTTTCTCCTTTTTGACCTTCAAAAGTACCTTTGTGAGAAGAGGTAATGGAGGAAAGGCATATGCTGTCAGGTTTTTCCAACTGAAGGAGAGAGCGTCCACTTTCCAAGCTTGATGGTGGAATGTCCTTGTACAAAATTTTGTCAGCTGGTAGTTTTGAGGACTGGCAAACAGGTCTATATTTGGTAGGCCCCATCTTTGAGTTATCATTGTAAATATTTGTGGGTCTAGCATCCACTCGTGGGGATCTTTGATGTTTCTGCTTAGGTCGTCTGCCAATGTGTTTTTCTGTCTTGGCAGGAATTGAGCTTGTAACTGGACTTGGTAGGCCAGAGCTGTGTTCCATAAGATTATTGCTTGCCTGCAAAGAGGGTAGGAATGTGTGCCCCCTTGTTTGTTTATGTACCACATTACTGTGGTGTTGTCCGTCTTTATTGCAAGTTGTCCTGGTTGTAGTAGATCCTTGAAGGCTGTCAGAGCTTCTGTACAGCTAGCATCTCTTTTTGGTTTATGTGCAGTTTTCTTTGTTCTGCAGTCCATAGGCCTTGAATGCATAGCCCTGCCATGTGTGCCCCCCAGGCATAGTCTGAAGCATCTGTTGTGATAGTTTGCCTGGGTGGGGGTAAGGTGAAAGGATGACCCTTGTTGAGGTGACATGCCTGTGTCCACCATAGAAATTCCTGTTGAAGGCAGGGAATGAAAAATATCACTGTGTCCAAGCTGTGGCTGTGTTGAGACCATACGCTTTTTAGGTACCACTGTAATTTCCTCATATGCAGTTTTGCAAATGGTATTATCAGAATGCAAGATGCCATGAAGCCCAAAGCCTGCAGAATTTTTCTTGCAGTTAATGGGGTCTTTGTTGCCATTGTCTTGAAATATTGAGTCAATTATAATTCCTTGTCTGGTGTATGATAAGCCTTCTGGGCCGTTGTGTCCAAGCTGGCACCCAGGAATGTCATTTTTTGTGAGGGTACTAGTTTTGACTTCTTTTCGTTTACTGTGTACCCCAGACAATTTAGTAGATGTTTCACAAAAGCCAGATGTTGTAGGAGAATGTCTTTTCTTTCTGCTTGGATGAGGCAGTCGTCCAGGTATGGATATATTTGAATTCCTCTTTGTCTGCAGTATGCAATTACTGGTGCCAGGCATTTTGTGAATACTCTGGGCGCAGCAGATAAGCCAAAGGGCAGTGCAGAGAATTGATAATGGGTTGAACCTGCAATGAAACGGAGGTATCTTCTGCAACTTTGTCTGATAGGGACATGCAGGTATGCCTCCTTGAGGTCCACCGTTACCAGCCATGCTTCCTTGCCCAACATGGGAAGTAGCTGCTGTAGTGTTAGCATCTTGAATTTGGGAACTTGTAAGTACGTGTTTAGAATTGAAAGGTCCAGAATTGGTCTCCAATCATTTTCTTTTCTGGGTACTAGGAAGAGTCTTGAGTAAAATCCTTGGCCTTGCTCTTGAGTTGGTACCCTTTGAATGGCTCTCATGGCCATGAGAGCTGTAATTTGTTTTTGAGCCTCTGCCCTTTGATTTTGTGGCAGGTATGGCATTCCTCTTTTTATTGGCAAGGTGTGAAAGTGGAATCAGTATCCACGTAAAATTATGTCTAGGACCCATTTGTCCTTTGTGACCATGTGCCAGTTGTCTGCAAATAGTGCTAGTTTTCCCCCCAGGGGGGCTGACAAAAGAGCTTTGTTTGGCCAGCTGAGGTGCAAGTCATTGAGTTTGCCTTCTGGTGGATTGAGACCTGTCTTCTCCTCCCTTCTGGGTTGGAGTGCCCCAATGGCGAGGTTTATACTGAGCTTGTGGTTGTCCTCTGCCCCTTGGGCATCTGTATTTACCCTTCTGAGGTCTGTCAGTGGCTGGAAAGGACCAATTTATTGTTGGCCAGTTTCTGCTGAAGCGAGGGGGTTGTACTTGTAGGAAATTTTTGACTGTCTGCATTGATTTTGCCTTATCTTCCATTTTCTTTAAAACTTCTTCTGCTTTAACACCAAAAAAAACATCCTGCTGTAAGGGAGCATCTAGTAGCTTTGCCTTAACATGATCAGGCAGACTTTGTTCCTTTAACCAGGCATGCCTACGTATAACTGATCCAGTGACAGCTGCTCTGCAGGAGGCCTCTAAAGAATCAAACCCACATTGTAAGGTATGTTTGCCCACCTGCTCGGTGGCGTGCAACAAATCCTGTACTTCTTTCAATTCAGATCGTTGAGGGAGGGTGGTTATCTTTTGTTTTAACTGAGAGATCAGAAATTGCTGATACTTAAGCATATGAAATTGACAGTTTAGTGCTCTCATAGCTAAAGTGGCTGAGGTGTAAACCTTTTTCCCCCATCTGTCTAGTGCTCTTGAATCCCTTTCAGAAGGTACTGGGTTTGGGACCCTGGGAGATAGTCTCTGGGTCAGCTACTGGGCTTTTGTAAAGGAATTTGTGGGAATCAGGTACTCTGCAGTATCTATCAGGCTTGGCCGGGGCAGGAGGTAGAGAGTCAGGGTTGAAACTGGATTCTAAATAGACATCATCCACAATGTCCAAAACAGGAGGGATGGCTAGGGGTCTGTGTTGGGGGAGTAAAAGAAACTCTCTGAGCCTTTTCTTGGAATCAGAGTAATCCTGACCTTCCCAGTGAAAATGTTCCCTCATAGTGTGTAAAGTTTCCTCAAAAGAGTAATCTTCTGGAGGGGAAGCTGAGGGAATAGAGTTCTCAGCATCAGAATCTTCATAAGGAGAGAAGGAATAGTCTTGGTCCTCAGAGGAATCCGAAGAAATACAGTTGTTCAGAGGAAGCAGAATCTTCCTCTTGTCTAGGCCTTTTGTCAGGAGGAGGCTGAGAACCCCTGATAAGAGAAATCCAATCGTCAACCATCTTGTGCATCTGTTTCTTAGGCATAGGGCCTTGAACAGGAGACTGAAGTGAAGCCTTTTTCGATTTAGAAGGAGTCTTCGACTTGGAAAACGTTTTGACTGTAAGAGGGCCTGAAGTAAAAGGCTGCATCGGCCTAGTACTTACCGTCAAAATTTCTGTAGCGGTCTCGGGTTCCAGAACTGCGGTAGTCAGAGGCTGCGTCGGAGCCTCACTGATAACCAGAGACCGGATCAACCGAGGCCTCGGAATCGGGTTTAGGCCTGGGCTGTCGGTCCTTGTCCCTGTGCTTTTTATGCACGCCGGTAGTCGGTAGCTCCGACGGCATGGTGTAATTAAATTTACTACCAAAAAAGTGACGTGCGAAATCAAATCGTCTTTTAATAGTACGTTTATTAAATCTAGCACAAAAATGACAAGAAGTGACGTCGTGATCAGGGCCTAGGCAAGGTATGCAATAAGAATGAAAATCCTTATGAGGTATTTGCTTCCCACAAGAAATACAATTGTTAACTTTTTCTGACATCGGTCTGAGGCAAGAAAAGTTTCCCCAACAGGGTACTTAGCTTTATAGAAGACTTTGGTCTGAAATTCGAATTCGAAAATCTCTGGAGTCGGCCGACCGGCACTTGCGAACTGCTTCTGCTTCGGGCACCGCGCGGCAAGAAAGACTGAAGAAAATGGCGTCGGTTGCAATATATATACCCCTGGCACACTGACGTCAGGGATGAGGTGACAGCAACCGACGTCGGACCAAGACTTTGGAAATCCGGCCGACTGCGGGACCGCCTGACGACAGGATAACCCAAATGTGATGACTGCAGCAGGGTAACACGATGAACATCAAAGTTTTAAGTAAGGAGCAGCAGGAGAGACTAGTTTAAAGATAACAGAGTTAGGAAAAAATTAGTTGAGTGGTAGAAACTCAGAGCGACAGGGGTGAAGTTCATTATGTATATCTTGGGTAGAATAAGTCCGACATAGAGGAAGTGGACTTTAAAGTGAAAACTGAGTAGAGGTGGAAAAGCAAAGGAAGAAATAGATGATGATGATAACAGGATGAGAAAATCTTAGTCTGGGTCAGTACAGGGACATAGCCAATTGGCTAGTTAGATATCATTTAAGTTTCTTTTTGAAAAGTGTAGTAGAAGAGGGAGAGGTAAATTCAGAAGGAAGTAGGTTCCAGCTTTTAACCACTGCATTAGAGAAGAGGAAATCACCTGCTTTATTGTAGGGTTTATGTATAGATACCAGTAGTTTGTTGGCTGAGCATAGATTTGTAAGATTGTTATATGGGCTGATAAGCTTTGTGAGAATTGGTGTTTTACCTGGATAATAAAGGGTATTATGGGTAATAATTAGCTGTTGAAAATAAAATCTGATTGTGCAGTTCAAGCCAACCCAGTTGCTTCAAATTTTGGCAGTGGTGGGTTCTAAAGGGGGAGTCAGTAGCAAATCCGACTGTACTATTGTAGGAGATTGCAAGCTTGTTGAGGTTAGTTTTAGATAGACTGGTGTATACAGGAGAGGGATAAAAGAGAGTAAAGATAAGGTGGGTGTGGGCAATAGTAGTTCTGGCTGAGGGAGTAAGGAAGGGTTTAATTTTGTAGAGGGAGCCTAGTTTACGGTTAACTAATTTTATTGTAGAGTTGATATGAGTATCATCGTTAAGGCTGTGATCAATAGTAACTCCTAAGAGTTTGATAGAAGTGTCAGGAGATATGACTGTGCCATTTTTGGATTTGATAGAGACGTGAAATGGGGCAGATTTTTGTGTAGGAGTAAATATTAGTAGTTTATTCTTTTTTGGGTTGAGGAGGAGACTGCATTGCAAAAATCATTCTTCTACAAGCTCAAAGACATTTTGGGTAAAATACTGCAGTTCAGAAGGCCGTGTAGCTGAGGATATTAATGTGGAGTCATCAGCGTATTGTATAATTACAGCTTGAGGGATACTAATAGATAGATCGTTTATAAAGATGGAGAATAGAAGAGGGCCTAAATAGATCCTTGGGGTATGCCAAGAGTGACAGGAAGAGGGGCAGATAGAGTGTTTTCCCAAAGCACTGCTTGTTGCCTGTTATCTAAGTAGGACTTGAACCACTGTAGTGCTTGAGTATCTAGTGAGAGGGGCTTGAGAAGATTCAAGAGTAGTTGATGGTTAACCATGTCGAATGCTTTTGAAAGATCAATAAAGACAGCAGAGGACAGTGTGCAATTGTTACGGTTTTTGTTAATGTGATCAGAAAATGACAGGAGGGCAGTAGTGGTGCTGTGGAAGGGGCAAAAGCCATGATGAGAGTTGGCTAGTAGGCCATTTAGGAGAAGGTGGTCTAGTAGTTGGTGATGGATGCATTTTTCCATGATTTTAGCTAAGGGTGAGAGTAGGGCAATATGACGACAGTTGGAAAGTTCAGTTGAGTTGCCACCCTTATGTAGGGGGGTAATGTGTGAGACTTTCCAAATAGATGGGATGTTACCTTCTTTAATTGTTCTTTTTATTAGGATCGAGATAGGATAAGCAATAACTTTGTCTGCTATCTGAAGATACTTAGCAGGTAAGATGTCAACTGAAGGGGTAGAGGGTTTGAGTTTCTGAAGGAGGGTACAGATGAGGGATGTATGGATGGGTAGGAGTTGGAAAGTGGGTGGAGAGGTATAGGAGGATGGGGGTGAAGTAGAGGATACCAGAGGTAGTGAGTTAGCAAGTGACTGGATAGCTTCAGTAAAGAAGTTATTAAAGGCGTCAGCAATATGTTTGGGACTGTCTTGGATAATTCCGGATGGGGTGGGTGTCTTAGAGTCTATTGATCTCTGACCAAAATTTCTGTGATTTTGTTGGCTGGCTTGTTGAAGTTGAAAGAAGAAGTTTTTTTTGTCCAATAGTATAGAAGTTTTAGTAGAGTTTCTGAGCTGCTGAAATTTTAAGCGCTCAGATGGGTCTCTGGAAGAGCACCATTTGGCCCAACGTTTGTTTCTTAGCAAAATTTTTTGTTTAGTTTCCTTTGTAAGCCATGGTGCAGTTTTGGTGCTATTCCTAAGGGTACAAGAAGGGGCATGGTAGTCTAGGATTTCAAGGAACTTAGAATTGAAGTATGCCACTGCTTCCTCTAGTTGGAGGTGTTTAAAGGGTGACCAGTTGCAAACTCTCAGTTTATTTTGGAAGTGTTCAGGGTTAAAATGGTTATTGGAGAGAATAGTTCTGATGGTTGTAGGGCTAGGTGTGTAGGTCTTTTGTCGAATTAAATAGGTTAGTGAGTGATCACTGATGTCATCAGGGAAGATGCCTGCCATGTAGATTGGGGAGTGAGTATTTATAAGGATCCAATCTAGGATGGATTCTTTGTTGGTGGGCTTATGAATTCTAGTAGGTAAGGTGATAGTTTAAGAGAAGCCATGTAGGTTTATGTGGTTGGTAGGGTTATCAGAATTGCAAGCATTCCAGTCGATACTAAAGTCGCCTAGCACAATGGTTTCTTGAGGAAATTTAGTGGACAGCCAGCTTAGGATATTTTCAAGGGAGTTGATATTATTACCTGGGGGAAGATATGAGCATAAAATGTAGATGGACTTACAAGTGTTTAGTTGTAGCTTAGCAAAAACAGTTTCAGAATTGGTATCAGATGGGGGGGTATGTATCAAGTAGTGTAAGTTGGAGCCCTGCTTTGTATATTAAGGCTACGCCCCCTCCCTTCTTGTGAAGGCGATCCCGTCTTAAAATACTATATCCTGAAGGGGTGATTTCATAGTCTGGGGTAGATGGTTTTAACCATGTCTCAGTTAAACATAGAATGTCAAAGTTATGTACATCCAGTAGGGCATAAAGGTGCGTTACTTTATTAATACTGTGTGCTTGATCTTTAAAGACCCGTAAATATCAAAATCAGTGTGACACATAGATACTATACATTAAGTTTGGTACTCCATGCTCAACCGATTATAGGGGAGACCTAATTATCTGAGTCTGTTTTGTTAAAAATGAATTCAGAATCAATTATAGAACTGCTGCTTTCCACACAATATATTTATCAGTTCAATTTAGTTTGAAAACCACTTCAACTCAAAGAACGTAATCTAAGAAAAATGGTATAATAGGCACAAACTTCATGAAAATGGTCACTAGTGAAGGTGTCATTGTGGTCTTCTTTACATGTAAGCATACATATTCAACATTTTAAACAACCATGTCACTTAAACTTTTAATACACTGAAATTAACGTTCAGAATGAACATTAATAGCAGGGAAACTTGACCATACAAAACTAAACGTTGCAGCCACTGCCTCATCCTTATGAATGTGGTTATTTTCATATCTTCAATTACTGATTAATTTTATTTGTTACTGGAGACTTCTTTGGCTGCCTGTTTAACACAGAAATCATGTGCGCGAGCTCTAATACACAGCCTGAATGATGAAGCCATGCATAAAATAAATCACTTTAAAAATAAGTTAACTCCTAACTTTTCTTATCATGCTCTGCAATATTTTCTTAAATTATTGTGATTGTTTGTTAAATTTACTTGAATACATACACAACTTACATTTTTGATTAAAATGCTGAATTTCGCACTTAATATGCATTTTGAACAAACAGCAAAATGTAAACATCAACCTCTGCAAACACCAAACCGCATGTAACTGAAAAATAAAACCTGAACAGCCAAATATGGACACACTAAATACTGAAACCCTGTATAAAATCCCTAAAACACAATAAATCACACCAAAAATTGTTTTGTACAAGAGGCATGCCCCCTACCCAACCACGCACACATCCTTCCAAACTCAAATACATCAACTTCAAAGTTGCACGATCCTGAAGAAAGACAGCTCTGTACAGGCAGGAATCACTGCAAGTACACATTAGAAAGCCACTTGAGCAATGATTTCAAACATAAGAGGCACCTAACCCAAACTGACTAGATTACCAACATACCTGAAAGCACAGTATTCCAATCACACAAATATTTGACTTAAATGCATTCTATAAACTGTGTATTTGGAATAAAATAAACAAGTCAATCATGTCCATATGTTTTAAAATATGCAATACAAATATTACAAAACGTGTGTGTGTGTGTGTGTGTGTGTATTTATTTTATTTAATATTTGTTTAGCAGGAAATTCTGTATATAAATACATATATATATATATATATAGACAGAGAGAGATACGTGCGTGTTTGGAGATATATATATATATATATATATATATATATATATATGTGTGTGTGTATACACACACACGCACACACACACACTGTACTTCTCCGTAAATAAGACCTAACTAGAGGATAAGGCCTAGCATGGTTTTCCAGGGTGGTCCTGATAAATAAGCCCCAGTTAAGTTCGTCACCAAGACACGGCGGACATGTTGAATTATAAAATAATATTACGGACACCTGTTGACTGAGGTTATCTTACTTCACTCACCATTTGCGGACCATTTGGGCACCCAACTTCTTCTCTTTGCAGAAAGTCATAAGATTCTTTCCCTGGGAGTACTCCATGATTCTTACCATAACCCTAATCCTCACTCATACTTGACGGTTGAGATCCTTGGCCCATAAATACTGGCAAGTGTACTTTGATTGGTTAAAGTACAGACAACGCATTTAAAATGTGCGCACTTGATAACGAATGGCTGTGGTTGTGTCTTCTTAACCATCGCCATTTTGTGTTGCACTCCTGTCTCGTAAGTCTTCAATTAAGCCCCCCAGACAAGATGAGTGCAAAAAGAATGAGCGATTCCATAGAGTACAAGAAAGGAATTGTGGAGGACTCCTGGGGAAAGAATCTGATGGCTTTCTGCAAAGGGAAGAAGTTGGATCTCCGAATAGTCCGAAAATGGCATGCAGTGTACGATAACCTCAGTCAACAGGCCAAGGAGGAAAATGCGAAGAAGTGCAAGTGTGGATCAGGTCGGCAACCATTATTCCTGAGCTGGAAGACCGTATCTGTGAACTGATTGCTAACAGGAGAGCAAAGGCTTTGGTTGTGCACAGGGCTGATATTCAAGCATTTACCCTTGTAATGGCACCACAGTTAGAAATATCCCCAGAAGAATTAAAAGCATCACAGCATTGGCTGGATGGCTTCTTTCATTGATATGAACCGTCTCTAGGAAGATCAACAACAATGTTCAAGCTGGAAGACATTGAAGTTATTAAACATGCACTTGCATTCAAGTCCTTTTTTGATGGCATCAACTTTTTTAAATACCAACTCTCCAACATGATTGCTATGGATGAAACTGCAGTGTTTAGGGGCCAAGGATCTCAAAACAATTGATTAGAGGGGTGCCTCGTCAGTCTACATTCCCTCCACTGGTTAAGGAATTGCACGTGTTACCTGTATTTTGGCAATACATCTAGATTGAAAGAAAACCCCACCTCTAATCATTAGTAAGGGCAAGAAAGATAAGATTGAACATGTTTCAGGCATTTACATTCTTGAAAACTAAAAAAGCTTGGAACATACAAGCAGTTATAAGGAAGTTGGTCGATGTAATGCTGCCACTAGAGGTCTGCTAGTCTGGGATTCAGCCAGCACTCACCGTGCTAAAGATATGAAGAAATTCCTTGCACGGAGAAAATAGATCAAATGATTCCTGCACGAATGACTGCCTATCGCCAGACTCTTGATATTGCGATAAACAAGCCATTCAAGGACAATTTGCACATGGAACTCAATGACTACACTGAAAACAGAATGGAGAGAAATCAGCATGGAAACTTTGAGAAGCCTAGCCTACAAGAGGTCGTGACTTGGCTGAAAAATTCATGGGATAAAATCATTGACAGCTGTTTTGCCAATGCACAATGAGTAGGCTAATAGGACGAGAAGTGCTCAGTTAAGGAGAGCTCTATTGCTAGGCATGACAGATTGAGGACAATGGCTCTACAGACAATGGAGTTGCAAGAAATTCAGGCCGGAATTTATTTTTTATTTATTTTATTTTATTTTATTTGCTGTTGTTTAACCAGGATAGTCCATTGGGCCCAAAGAACCCGTTTTCAATGGAGTCCTGGGGAGAAAAGCTCCACATACAGATTATACAAAAATTATGTTACACAATACATAAAATACAAAGATTAATTTCAATATATAGATTATATAGAGAAAAACATAAGTATCAAACAAAACAAGTAATAGAGGCAAAATATAAAAAGAAATAGTATTGTGGGGTTTTTTTTGTTTTTTTTTTAAATTACTTGGTACAAGTGAGGAGTTGAATGGTGGAAGCAAGCATGAATTTGCTAGCTGGGAATGGAAAAAGAAAGAGGAGTAGTGGTGGAAGTAGGGTAGGTTATGTAGGATGTGAGCAGGAGCATTCCCATGAGGAAGTTAGATGAGAGTGTAGTAATTTTTTAAAGTGTGGGAGGCTAGCAATTGTACGGATGGATGGGGGAAGGGAGTTCCATTGGCGTGCTAGTGAGAAGGACAGGAGGTGTTGTCCTGGAGCGTGTATGGGTCTATAGACCTCTATGAGGTTTTCATTGTTAGATCTTAGAAGTCTTTGTGTTTGATACATTTTAAAGGTAGTTGAAAGAGAGGGACAGAGTGCTGGCTGGAAGATGAGTTTATGTGCATAGGTGAGTTGAGTGTAGGAGAGGTAGTGGGGTAGCTCTAGCCAGTTGAGTTTTTGGAGAGGTTCACAGTGATGGGTAGATGATTTGCTGCTGGTTGCAAATCTGGCTATTTTATGGTAGCAAGATGATAGCTTGGATTTCAGAGAAGATTTTAGGTTTGTTAGAAGAGGGGCGCCATAGAGTAGGGAGGGAAGGAGAAATGTGGTAGAGAGGGTAATTTTGGTAGTAGAGGTGAGGAACCGATGGTGGCGGTAGAGCATGCCTAGTTTTTGATGGGTTTTTTATATTTAGGAGTAGATGGGAGTTGAATTTCAGCTTGTCATCAATTTGAATCCCGAGTAGTTTGGCCTCAGATACCAGCTCGAGACATGTATTGTTCTGGCTGGTGATGGAGAATAAATTTCTGTCAAAGTTATTAGTTTTGGAGGGGGAGAATATCATAAGCTTGGTTTTAGCAGCATTGAGTGCAAGGTGGTTCTCTTTCATCCATTGTTCTGTGGTGGAGAAGGCATCTTGGGTTAGTTTTAAGAGAGGTGGGATGGATGGGGCAGCACAGATGATAGTGGAGTCATCAGCATATTGAATAATATTTGCAAGGGGGATAGAGCGGAAAAAGTCATTAATGAAAATATTGAAGAGGAGGGGGCCCAGAACAGAGCCTTGTGGGACACCTGTGGGTGTGTCAAGGAAGGAGGAGGTGGCTTTTTTCCACTTAACAGCTTGTTGTCGATTGGAGAGATAGCTAGTAAACCAACAGAGGGAAGAGGGAGAAAGGTTTAGGTTAGAAAGCTTAGTGAGAAGGAGGTTATGAAAGATAGTATCGAAAGCTTTAGAGAGAGATCGAGGAGGATGGTAGATACAATGAGGCCAGAGTCCTTAGCTTTGTTCACAGTTTCAAGGAAGGATAGGAGGGCAGTCATAGTACTTAAGGCAGTAACTTGTAGTTTATTGGCCATTTTGGGTCATTTCCGGTCTTTTCCAGCCCCCTGCTATAAAGCACGCTTTAGCGCGCATTAGCGCGATTTAGCCCGATTTAGCGCGGAGTTGCTACCGTTGCACACTAGGGCAGTGCCGGTTAAGCAGGTTTAAACTATTCGGGCTACCTAAAGTCCACTCTTCAAATTTTCCCTTAAAACTACCTTCCTCGAACTATACTACTGATCTAATCAGCGTATCCTATAATTAAAAAGATCATCTCTACTTGACTCCAAGTAGACTATTCTCTATCTGTTAAACGTAGCACTTGCTCCTACAGTACTTATTACCTTGATACGGCACTCTTGTCATAGATAGTACCCCAAAAAGGCAACCCCCCATTTCTCGGTCACCCACGTCCCCAGAATCTTTTTTAAAGTTTTTTGTCTATTCCTTCTAGCATGTTGAGGGATCAGTTGCTAGTGTCCTCTCCTGCTCAGCTGGTGAACCTGGGAATATTGAGGCAATGTTACAATTGCCTCATGTACACAGACAACCCTCTCCTCCTCCCACAAAACACAAATACATGCGAGAGATGCAACTATACGGCCAAACTGGAGGCTGAGCTCTCTCAACATAGGACTGGCAAGACCAGTCAGGAGGAGAAGGTTACCACACACACTATAGACCCAGTCTCACATAGTACCATTACAACCTCAAATCATACACATAAACACACAAAGACATACTCGGAGGCTCTGATCAAAAATCTACCAAAACAGCAGAGGCCACCAAAGCAAACACCCAAACAACCACCACCTCAGAACACAACACCTGCAACACATAGACCTCACAGTCAGAGTGTCAAACAGTCACAGCCCTTAAGGCCAAACACAATGCCAGACACACTAGTCATTGGTGACTCCATAGTCAGACACACTGACGTCCCGCTCACCAGACTGAGTAAGGAGAAGGTCACAGTAAGCTGCCTGTCGGGCGCTAGAATCCACCACATAATGCAAGCACTCAGGTCTCTCAACAGCAGGTACAAATATGACTCAGTCATTGTCCACGCTGGTGTAAACGACCTGAGACGTACCTCCTTGGACTACATGAAAAGAGACATTGAGGAGCTCTCTGATTATGTAGCCCAGGCAGGTATGACCCTGACCTTGAGCAGTATCCTACCTTCACCAAGAATGATGCCACAATACAGAGATAAGATGATCAGCTTTAACAATTGGCTTAAACACTGGTGTCATTCAAAGGGGATCCAGTGTCTGTCTGCCTGGGATGACATGCTGGACAAGCCACGCTGCTTCGCAAGGGACGGCTTGCACCTGTCACCCTGGGATTCCGGATATTGGCAAAGGCTCTTGCCACCCCATAGTGCCTTTTTAGGCAAGGCTCAAATTCTAAACCTACCACCCTAGAACACAAAAAGGAAAAAACTAAGGGTAATGCTGCTCAATGCCAGAAGTCTAAATCTCAAAATGCACGCACTCGAGGCCCTTCTCAGTATGGAGAACATCGATGTCTGTGCTGTGACAGAAACCTGGTTCAAGGCTCCTGAGAGCACCCCAGCGCTATCAGGTTTTACCTCATATCATGCGTTCCGGCCCCAAAATCCGGACAATACCAAGAAAGGAGGGGGTATCCATATTCATCAAGGACACCCACACCTCAAGACTGGTGGCAACGCACGATGCATCGGAGACCATCCAGGTGCAATTAACCATAGGCAAGACTGCTCTGCAAATTGTAGCATGTTACAGGCCACCCTCACAAACTCAGGAACCTCACATGGCCTTCCTGAAAACACTAGAGGGGATAAATGTATCACCAAACACCATCATACTAGGTGACTTCAATTACCCTAATATAGACTGGGAACACTACTCAAGCCCAAACACCCTAGCCCAAAAGTTCCTGGAATTCATAAACTCAAATGCCATGGAACAACTAGTCACCATCCCCACAAGAGGAGATAACATACTTGATCTCATCATCACGAACATGGGAGCACAATGTTCAACACCGGAGGTGTACCCCTCACTGGTGAGATCAGACCACAAACTAATCTCGCTGGAGGTCCTCATCCCACCCCCACCTGAAATAAAAAGACCACAGTAAAGAACTTCTCAAAAGCCGACTTCACACTTCTAAAGACTAGTGTGGTCTCCTTTAAGGCCCCGAGCCGGCGGAAAACAGTACTCAAGCCGCTGAATCACTTACAAATGCCTTCTACCAGCACCTGCAGGACTGCATGGATAAGGCAATCCCAAGCAAAACAAAGACTCTTTGTACCAAAGGCAAGCGTCCAGTCTGGTGGACCCCAGCCATAAACAAACTCTACAACAAAAGGAGGAAGCTACTACAAGATAGAGCAAAATCCTTAAAAGGTAAGACACCCTTGATCACTATAAGTAAAAACTAAGAGCTCTCATAAAATCATCCAAAGCAAATTTCGAGAGAAAAATAGCTAAAGACTCAAAAGACAATCATAAGGCCTTCTTTAGCTATGTTAGAAACCTGGGAGGAAACTCCCAGATATGCTCAGAGCTAGTTCAAAATGATGTGAAGATTACTGATCCTACAGACATTGCCAACATACTGGCTGACAGGTTCAGTGCGAACTTCTCACCTCCCCAAAAGGAGAGATATCTATACCAAACGATTGCAGCCCCCAAACATCTCCAGCGCCCAAGTGAGAACTGCTCTCTCCAAAGCAAAAACACAGCATCCATGGGACCTGATGGTGTCCCCGGCTGTGTGCTCCATGAACTCAATGAGGAATTAAACCCACAGCTAGGACAGCTGTTTAATCAAAGTCTTACCTCTGGATACGCACTCCAGGAGTGGCACACTGCAACTGTGGTACCACTTCACAAAGGCGGTGCCTCCACCGACCCTGGAAATTACCGCCCATTAGCTTGACAAGCCTTATCTGCAAAGCCATGGAGAGGATCATAATGGACCTCATAAATAAAGACATAGGAATTTGCAGACTTTGGATCCAACCCAGTTTGGCTTTGTCAAAGGCAGATCATGCCTTTTAAACTTGGTTGACTTTTTCGAAACAGTCACCAAAGCCATTGATGAGGGAAAGGCAGTCCATACAGCCTACCTCGATCTGGCTAAGGCCTTCGATACAATACCCCACTCGGGTATCATTGAAAAACTCATCAGCTTAAATGTCAACCCATATATCACAAGATGGGTTGCAAACTGGCTGAGTGACAGAACCCACAGGGTCAGAGTTGCTGGTGCCATGTCAGACTCAAAGCCTGTCACAAGTGGTGTCCCACAGGGCTCAGTCCTGGGCCCACTCTTGTTTGGCATCTACTTTTCCGAAGTACAAGCAAACACAGGAGGGTTATGGCTGACAAAGTTCGCAGATGACTGCAAACTGGGCGCCATAGTAGAAAACACATCTGACACAGATATCCTTCAGAAGGGTCTCATAGAAACGGATAACTGGTGCCAGAGCCTCGGCCTAAAGTTAAATGCCAAAAAATGCATAGTCATACCCTTCGGGAAAAACAAGGTTACCCCTAGCTACCAAATAGGTGGCAATCCACTGAGCACAGAAGAAGTTATCAGGGACCTGGGGACCCAGGTTGATAGTAGTCTGTCATTCGACACCCATGTCGCTAAAGTAGTTAGGAAGACCTTCTACATTGCCCACCTTATCATGAAGGGATTCTCATCTAGATCAAGGGAGGTCATAGTCTCCCTTTACTCATCACTCATCAGACCAATGATGGAGTACAATGCCCCATTCGGAATGTATCTGACCCGACACTTGCAGCAGCTGGAGAGGCCACAAAAGTTCCTCACCAAAAGGATAAAGGGTCTCAAAAATCTGTCCTATGCTGCCCGACTGAAAGAACTCCAGCTCTATTCAGTCGCCACCGCTTGCTCAGAGGTGACCTTTGCCTAACATACAAGGCCATGTCAAACCCAGATTTGATGAATATGCTTCACCTCAAAAAATCTAGATCCATCAGAGCCACAAGGGCGGGAGACTTAAACCTTGACACGGCTATTAATAGGACGTGCTGGAGGGATAGATTCATCACCCAAAGACTCCCTATGCTGTGGAACAAAATCCCGGTACATGTGAGGCAGAGCACCTCGCTGGCCTTGTTCAAGAGAAATCTTGACCAATGGATGGGAGATCGCAGATATACCCCAGGGATTACCTCAGTGTCACTGCTCGACAGAGGCACAGCAAAATAATGGGTATAGTTCCCCATACTAAAGGGGTGGCGTAAGCCACAAAACGATGGGCTAGGCTTGTAAATGCCCTCGGGCAGATAGCCTAGTATGAACCTATGAACCTATGATGGGGTCTGAATCCATGCTGTGTAGGAGTAAGTAGACTGTTATCCAGAAGATGTGGAAGAGTTGAAGATGGATACATTTCTCCAGGAGTTTTGAAATGGGAGAAAGGATGGCGACAGGACGGAAGTTGAAAATATTAGTATTGGTTCCACCTTTGTGCAGGGGAATGATGTAGGCTTGTTTCCAGATTAGAGGAACAAATTTTTCTTGGATTGAGCAGTTAATTAGGATACTGACAGGAAGGGCAATGGCTTCAGCAACTATACTAATTATTATGAGGGAATGTTATCAGGGGCATTGGTGCATGGTTTTAGTTTCTGCAGGAGTTTCTTTATGGTGGATGTAGGAATAGTTTTGATGAGGAAAGGTGGAGTTGTGGAAGGAGAAGTATGAGGTGATGTAGGAGAAGTTAGAGATGAAAGAGCTTGAGGAGGAGTAGGAGAAGTTGTAGGGGAAGATATCTGAGAGGAAATGCAGGTTGGAGGAGTATTGTTGTTTGAAAAAGAGCTGGTGAGTTTGGAAATAGAGTCTATGAAGAAAGAGTTAAATTGGGTTGCAAGATTAGCATCATCAGTATTTGGGCAAGGGATTGGGTTTCCTGTGTTCCCGGGTTTTAAAAGGGTAGTTATGCCTTTCCAGAACTTCTGAGGGTTGGTTTTGAAATTGTTTTGAAGTCGAATGAAGTAGTTACGACGGTCTGCAGAGATACGTTTTTTTAACTGAGTTACGAAGGGTTTTGTATTCGTTGAGGGAAGAAGTAGTTTTGTTCTTTTGATATTGTGTCCAGGCTTTGTCTCTAAGTCGCATGGTGGTTAGGGTGTTTATATTTAACCAGGGTGTGGATTGCCTTTTTATTCTTTTGGTTTTTAATGGGGCATGAGTATCTAGAAGGTTGAGGAAGGTGGTATTAAAGTGAGTGATAGCATTTTCAAGGGGAAGAGTCTTTAAGGGGTACCAGTTCAGTGAATTTAGTGCAACTGAGAAAGCTTCAGGGTTGAATCTCCTACTGCATCGGGTAGTGATGTAATTATGGGTGACTTGTAAGGGAGAAGGGAAGACGTCTTGCGTAAATGGGGAGGTGGTCGCTGAGGGAGTCAGGTATTGTTCCATTACCTGGGTAGTATTGGGGTGGGAGACTAGAATCCAGTCTAGGATGTTGCCACTGGAGAAGTCTTTGCTTGATCTAGTTATGGTATTGATGAGTTGGGAGTAGTTGTATAGGTTGATGTTAAGGGAGTGTGAGGGGGATTGAATGGAGGACCAGTTAATATTGGTATCCCCCATGATTATGGTTTCATTGTTGATGTTGGCTGAAAGCCAAGAGAGGATTTCTTCTAGTATTGGGATATTGTCTCCTGGGGGAATGTACAGTGAGGCAATGCAGATATATTTATGTTTGTTTAGCTGGAGGTGAGCCAGTATTAGTTCTGCATTTTGGAACTGGGGAATAGCTTTATCATAGGGTGTTAAGTTTAGGGAGGATGAGTAGAGTAGAGCTACTCCACCACCCTTTTTATGGGTTCTGTCTGATCTGATGATTGAGTAGTAAGGTGGCATTATCTCGGAATCTTTCATGTGTGGCTTTAGCCAGGTTTCAGAAATAGCTAAGATGTCTGGTTTGTTGTGGGATAGCCAGTCATGCAGATTTGGAATTTTGTTAGCTATGCTTTGTGCATTAAGAGATGCAAATAGGATGGATTTAGGTATTGAGGAGGGGTGGTTTGGGCCTGGGTTGGGGTGTATATCGCCAGATAGCAGTATGGAAGTTAGGAGTTGTGTTAAGTAGCAGAGGTATTTGGATTGTTTAGGTTGGGAAGTGTGGATTAGTATAGGATATGGGAAGGTGATTATATCTAGAGGTGTTATGAGAGGGGATTGGTTTGTAGTGAAACCATAGGATATGGTTAGTGGGGTATAGTTCATGAGAGATAGGGTTGGTATAATAGGTATGAGTTGTGTGGAGGGAGTAGGTTGTGTGTAGGAGTAGGGTGTGGTTGAAGAGATAAGGATGGGTAAGATGGTAGATGAAGGTAAGGTTTAGGAGAAGTATTAGTAGGATTGAAAGGGATAAATATTTTATGGACATATTTGGGTTTTAATAGGCCAGTAGGAGTTTGGTAAGGGGTGGGGTAATGGAGATGTGGGTGTGATAGGAAAGAGGGGGGGTGAAAGGAGGAGAAAGGGGTGGAGTTTGGTAGGAGTGGAGAAAGTAGGTGTGTCTATGTGGGTATAAGTGTAGATGTAGTGGGGGTGGGTGGGAACTGGGGGTAGGGTAGGGGAGCAGAGTGAGCCCGTAGGGCGAACGGAGCAGGGAATAACAAGAGAAGAGAGATCAACAGCAAAAAAGTATCAGCAACTGCTGTTAAGTAATGGTAAGAAGAGATAGAAGGTATATAATCAGATAGGGACAGGCACTTTGTGTGGGTGAAAGAGCTGTTCGAGGTGGATAAGTTAGTGCTGTTCAGAGGGAGAAAAATGCCAGTTTGCAGTAAAGAAAACAAGAATTACAGGCTTTTAAGTAAGCTTGTAGGTTTAAAGAGGGGAAGCCAGGTAACCTTGGATAACCACCCATAGTTGGGTAGAAGATGCTGCCACCTTGTGGTGAGAAGGGAGAAAGCAGGTAACCAGCTGAGCAAGTCACATACCACTACACAGGGAGAGTATGTGGAACTAAGGTGTCTGGGGGAAAAGGGGTCCACTAGAGGTACACGGTAGGCTGCTGAGTCACCTCCAAGGGAGACCAGATTAAGGTAATTGGATTACTAGGTAGGTAGTACAGGCAAAAAAACAATTGGTTGAATGCTACCTACATTCAAGCAGAATCTTTTAATTTGGGAATTGGAGACTTATGACAATGTTCCAGAAGAAGATGACATGATTGTATTCGAATAACTTTTCCGTTATCGGGGCAACGGAATGGATTGCTTCTGCTTTCAGCTGCCAGCAAGCTCTTGTCAGTTTTTTTGTCTTTATTGTATTAAGGTAACGTTTCAGGCCACTAGTTCCCAGACTTCATTTTTATGACTTTCCATCATTCTTCTCTTAAAGTTTAGGTAATGAATAAAGAAAGCATCACCACTCAAAAAGTGGCAGTTATTCACCTGTTTTATTCCCCTCCTACAATACATATGTATTGCGATTTTTCTGCACTTTCTGTTAAGCATGAAATATTTCACTGTGAAAGACAAGGTACAGATATTCTGAAGTTGAAATGCTTGTTGCACTGTTTACGTAGAATTCTCACACAACTGTTAACACGTTACCTAGAACTGTTGCCCAGTAACAGAAAAGTACCAAATAAATATCAATTTGTGTACATGAATAAATGCTGTTTTTGTACATTAATAAATGTCGATTTGTGTACATGAATAAATGTAGATTGTTGTATGGGGGGGGGGGGTAAATAAGGCATTCACTGATAATAATCCCTAATGCATATTTTGGCAGGGGGGGGAATATAAGACACGGTGTTATTTTTGGGGAAATATGGTATAAATACAAAACCACTTCTCTATTACCTCCCTCCCCCTCCCATCACTTACCAATCTAACCATCTACATTCCCTTTAAGGCAATGTACCATCACTCGAAGACAATTAAGTCCACCCCACCCACTATAATAAAGCCAACACTAAAAACGATACCTCTCATCCTACCACTTATAATTATACTATACCTAACAACTAGATATGAAGATCAGCTATACTCAGGATTCCACTACCCCAAATATTAAACTAGTACCCCCCTATCTTCACTTAGTACTGAACATATAACCTATTATCCAACCAATAAAACACCAAAACCTAATTACCAGTATCCTAACAAACCAAACCTAAATCACCCTAAATCCAAATATGGTCAAAAACTATTACTTAAACTCATGAGACTATTAGATTATCTAAGAAAAAGCATAACTAAAGATGGAGACATCCACCCTAACCCAGGCCCCTCGTCAACCACAAACTCTGATAGCCCACCACTTTTTGTCAGGTCAACCAACTCCCTCCAAATTTGCCACTTAAATATAAGAAGCCTAAACAATAAGGTACACAACCTACATGCTCTTTTAGCAACGTACCTCCCTGACATAATGTGTCTAACAGAAACCTGGCTAAAACCAGGGACCAAAGATAATGAGATCTTACCACCTGGTTATAATATACTTAGGGCCGATCGTACAAAGAAAAAGGGAGGTGGTATTGCCGTGCTATACCAAAGCACACTTAACGTCACACTTAACCCCATTCAACCAACCCAGATCTCTAATGCTGAAATATTAGCTCTAAAACTACAACTAAATAAACAACAAAGAATAAATCTAATTGGGATCTACATCCCCCCGGGAAAAACTCTGACACACTGGAGAACATTCTTAACTGGTTAGCTAACAACTACCCTCAAGAAACTATTGTTCTGGGCGATGTTAACATTGACTGGAACCTATGTTCCTCAGAGTCCAACCCCACCCATATAAATCTCCATGGATTCTCACAGACCATATCTTCCTCCACCAGAATAAGCAATTCTAACCAAAAAGAGAGTATCCTGGAATGGATACTTATAGTCACCCCCCATATGTACATGTCTGGGACCCTTCCCAATGACCTTAGTGATCACCTTATCACATACATAAGGAAAGACAAAGCAGTAAGCTCTAAACTGCCCATTTACAGGTCGGTTAGAAACAAGAAACATTTTGACCTCACAAAATTTCAAATGGAACTTAAATCCTGTAATTGGTCAACTCTTAAGTATCTCCCCCTAGAGAAGGCAGTAACAAATTTTAATACCACATTTCTAACCATACTTGATTCTCATGCCCCAAAAAGACTAATCAAAATTAAAACACAAATAGCACCTTGGCTAACAAATGACTCCAAATCTAAAATCAAACTTAGAAACAAAACATGGGACAAATGGCGTAAAACCAAGTCACCCCTAGACCGTATTAAATTCCAACAGCTAAGAAATGAGACAAAAAAAGCCGTATCACTTGACAAAAAAAACTATTACTGCCAACTACAATATAAACACCATAACAACCCTCAAAAGTTATGGGCAGGTTTAAATAATCTTCTCCATCCAGGTAAATCCTCCACTCCTACCCCAAGAACGCTATGTGATAAAAACCCAGAAGAAGTAGCAAATACCTTTAATACTTTCTTTACTGATACTATCCAATCCTTAGCCAACCAATTATCCGCTACCTGCTCCTCAATAACGGATTCTATCCCTAAGACTCTACTCTCCTTTAACCTCCAATCTGTCTCCACTTCCTTTACGATCCTTACTGAAGAAGCTAAAGCCAACTACCCTCTCTGCAGACCTTCTCCCAGCCAAATATTTCAAAAAGCTGCAGATGTCATAGCTTACCCCATA
>NC_056730.1:852663771-852701271 GCF_019279795.1 Protopterus annectens
AGGCTCATAGCATGCTTAATTCATTGACTGTCAAGTTTAACCAAATACTGCTATACTCCACTGTTATTTACTTGACTTCAGCAGCTGAATTGTTATTTTACTTAGGCTGAGGTTGGAGACCATAAAGTTAGCATACGTAATTAAGGAGATGCATGGGGAGGCAAGGGCCCCACACCATTGTAAAGGCTTGTTTTCATTTGTTAATTATCTGTTAGTGATGTGCAAAATATCCCAGAAATAGCTACAAAACATTATGTTTACTGTTGCCTAACTAAAGCATATGTTGGAGATCTGAAGTTCACTTTTGTATGGCAGAAGACTAGTTGATGTGGTTATTTTTTTTTCTTATTACTTTATTTGTCCAACATTTGACAGTGGACTGAGTTCACTATTAACTTCCTATATCTTAATGCACTAGCAATTGATGTAGAATTTCCTCCTCATCTTTAAACTTTATAAGATGTCATTATCCTTCGGCTGAAAATAGGGGTAAGAAATGATCACTATCTCCTCCTACACAACCTTTGCCATATTCTCTTGCACCATACTTACATTACTATCTTCCCAATGTTTTTTTTTTTTAAGTTTATGTGGCTAACCAGTTAAGTCCTCTAACTTAGGGTTACTTTCTCCTTTAGTTTTTAAGATGGCCACTGACTGACATATTAAATGGAGGACTCACAACAAGAAAATCATTAATTTCTCAAGATAAATTCAGAGATCTTTAAATAAATAGAACCCTACAGGAATGCATACAATCAAATTAGCACTGACTTTAAAAATAGTGAAAGCAATGAATAAATGATGCCCTCTTTCCTCATTTTTGTGTGCAATACACAGACAGCCACTAGGAAATGTTTTTCACCATGGAAGACACTTACATTAATAAAAATGATTATTTTTTCCAAGATTTTATTTTACATACAATCATTGATTTTACCTCCCCCTAAGAAATTCTTTAAACAAATAGATTCCCTATTACTAACGTTTCTATGGTTCCCAAAGAAACCAAGAATAGCCTATAAATGGCATTTTAGAGCCTGGGACAGTAACGGGATTGGCTTTCCCAACATAGAATTATATTCCAAATCTGTCATTATTAACATACTACTACACTGGATTTCATCCATATACACCTCTAGCCAGAAACAACTACATGAAATACATATAACCTACTCTGAGAACTCAGAAACCCAGTTTAAGGAAACCTTTGAAATTAACAAAATACTTTGGATACTCCATGAATATTGCTTATATAACAAGAAATTTAGCCACTTCTCATATGGTATAAACCAAATATTTCATATTTTCAAAAATATAATCAACAACGATTATAGTCTAAAGAACACCTTTTTCATTACATTTCCCATAGCTTCTTCACCAGAATGCCTAGATACCTTCAATATCAATAAGATGCAGAATATTAAAGAGAACAATCTTTTAGTTATGTACTCACCATAACTTCAGATGTTTGGGATCCATCTCGCCTACATTCTGAACTGATGGGTTCGGAGCCAATCCCTCGGCTCCGACTCGGCACGCTTATGCTATAGAGCGAGGCCTCTAATTGGCTGAGCTATCTTTATCCCAGGATGCACCACCACTAATCCCCCAGATCTTGTTTGTCCGCATTCATGAACACATGCACAACTTGGTTATATAAAGTACAGTTTTGTACCTACCATAAATGTAGATGTCCGAACTGGATATCATCTGCAGTCATAACAAATGGGTTGTCCTGTCGTCAGGCAGCCCTTCGGTCGGCCGGATTCCAAAGTCCGGGTCCGGCTTCGGCTGATGTCGCACTTCACCCGACGTCATCTCTGCTGGTCTTCGGGTATAAAGGCATCAGCTGACGCCATTTTCCTCAGTGTTTCTTGCCCCAGATGCCAATTGCCCTCTTGGAAAGCTAAATTTTGGATAAATGCCAATGTTTCCAAAATAGTAGAAGGCAAACACAAAAAATAAACATGTATGTACATATATACAAACAAATACACCATAAGAGACTCCCCCCCCAGCTAGCTATTAGGAGGGTAAATACCCTAGGAATACCGCAGAGGGGAAGGAGGGAGGGTAATCCTGACTGCAGATGCTATCCAGTTCGGACATCTACATTTATGGTAGGTACAAAACTGTACTATGTCCTTCATGGATGCATCTGCAGTCATAACAAATGGGTGGAATACCATAGCCAAACTAGGGTAGGAGGAATAATAATTATGGTGTAGTCAGGATCCCTTGCAGAACAGCAGTGGCAAACCCTGCTCGGGATCTAGAATATAGAGGTAAATTATAATGCTTGGCAAATGTATGCACGGAGGTCCAAGTAGCCGCCTCAATAATGTCCTTGGTTGCCACTCCTCTTAAGAAAGCTGTGGTAGTGGCTGTAGCCCTTGTAGAATGAGGTCTTATGTTCTGTGGAATTGGTTTTCCATGGTAGGAGTAACAGAATCTTATGCAATTTCCTATCCATTTGGAGATTGTCTGTTTGGAAATAGCTTTTCCTTCCCTTCCTGTTGCACAGGCTACAAAGAGCTGGTCAGTTCTTCTGTTACCTTTGGTTCTGTCCAGGTAGTAGCGTAACTGTCTATGTACATCCAAGGTATGCATTATTCTTTCACCTTTGTTTTGTGGATTGGGAAAGAAGGTAGGTAGGTGGATTGCCTGGTTTAAAGACACTCTGGATACCACCTTAGGCATAAATGTAGGATTAGTTCTCATGGACACCCTATCTTGATGGAAGATTAGGAAGGGTTGCACTGCCATTAAGGCCTGTAGTTCCGAAACCCTCCTTGCTGAAGTAATAGCCAGTAGGAAAGCAGTTTTCCATGATAGGTGTTGTAGATCTGCTGTTGCTGCTGGTTCAAACGGAGGGAGTGTCAACTTTTCTAGTACAAAATTCAAGTCCCATGCTGGTAATGGTGGTTTCCTAGGAGGTTTTACATTTTTGATCCCTCTGAGGAACTGCCTGAGTAGAGGGTGTGAAAAGACAGGAGGATCAAAGCTGTATTCTGCTGAAATAGCTGATGCATGTATCTTGATGGAGGAATAGGACAGGCCTGTATGTAGAAGCTCTGCCAAGTACTCCAGAATGTTAGCAATATCTATGTTCGACACATCTTTTCCTCTTTCAGTACTCCAAATGACGAACCTTTTCCATTTCCCTGCATAGTTCCTTCTTGTTGAAGGTCTGCGGGCTTCAAGGATAATGTCTTTAACCCTTTGTGAAAGGTCTGGGTTAGTTACTGCTATGTGATGTTCCAGGCAGTTAGTTGCAAGGTTTTTAGGTTTGGATGTATGATGTTGTAGTTGTTCTGAGTTAACATCAGAGGCATCAGGGTATTGACCACATTTTCTCCCGAGACATGCTCCTCAGCAATGGGTACCAGTGTTGTCTTGGCCAGTTTGGAGCTATCAGAATTATCCTTGGGCGTTCCTTTTTGATTTTCAGTAGTACCTTGTGCATCAAGGGAAGAGGTGGAAATGCATATGCTGTCAGGCCTTTCCAGCTGAAGGATAGAGAGTCCACCTTCCATGCAAGTGGGTGGAATGTCCTTGTGCAGAATTTCTTGAGCTGGTGATTTTGTGGGGAAGCGAATAGATCTATTTGTGGCATTCCCCATTTCTTTGTGATGGCCTTGAAGATGTCCGGGTGTAGCATCCATTCGTGAGCATCCGAGGTGGTTCTGCTTAAAATGTCTGCTAGGGTGTTCTCTTTTCCCAGTACAAATATTGCCTGTAACTGGATGTTGTAGCTGAGAGCCAGATTCCAAAGGTCCAAAGTCATTCTGCATAGGGGGTAAGAATGAGTGCCTCCCTGTTTGTTGATGTACCACATGACTGTGGTGTTGTCTGTCCTTATCATCAAATGGCCTTCTTGGAGGAATGGTCTGAATTTTAGGATTGCCAGTTTTACTGCCAGCATTTCTTTTTGGTTTATGTGCAGGTGCAGTTGGTCCTGAGTCCACAGTCCTTATGCATTTGTCCAGCATGTGTGCCCCCATCCTAGGTCTGAGGCATCCGTTGTGATGGTTTGGTTTGCTGGAAAGTTGTGGAAGGGTAAGCCTGGGTTTGACTGGCATGCCCGAGCCCACCATAGGAACTCCTGTTTTAAACATGGGATTAGTGGTATTTCTGTTTCTAAGCTGTGTCTGTGTTGAGACCATAAATTCTTTAGGTACCACTGTAACTTTCTCATATGCAGTCTGGCATGTGGGACCAAGATTATGCATGATGCCATGAAGCCCAAGGCCTGCAGAACTTTTCTTGCTGTTAGTTTGTTCTGCTTTGTTAATGCCAAGAAGTAAAGAGGGAGTTCTTTTTGTTTTTCTGCAGTTAGGAATGCCATCTGTTTTACCGTGTCCAATTCCGCGCCCAAGAAAGTTCTTGTCTGGGATGGTATCAGCCTTGACTTTTGTAAATTGACTGTGTATCCCAGGGCTTGTAGCAAGTAAATGACCCTTTGTAAATCTGTTGTCAGCTTGCTTTTGTTGTCCGCTTGTAACAGGCAGTCGTCCAGGTATGGATAAATTTGGATTCCCTGTACTCTGCAGTGAGCGATTACTGATGCCAGGCATTTTGTGAATACTCTGGGCGCAGTAGATAAGCCAAAGGGCAATGCTGAGAATTGATAATGCTCTGATCCTGCAAGAAATCTGAGGTATCTTCTGCAATTTGGTCGAATGGGGACGTGCAGGTATGCCTCCTTGAGATCTAGAGTTACCAGCCAACACTCCTTGCCCAGCATGGGAAGAAGTTGCTGTAGGGTCAGCATTTTGAATTTTGGGACAATGATGTATGTGTTTAAGATGGACAGGTCGAGAATAGGTCTCCAGTTTTTCTCTTTTCTTGGTACTAGGAAGAGTCTGGAGTAGAATCCTTTGCCCTGTTCTGTTATTGGCACCCTTTCCACAGCTCTCATCTTTATTAATTCTGCTATCTGGTGCAGGGCTTCTATTTTTTGATTTGGGGGCAGATTTGGCATTCCTCTTTGTACTGGTAAAGTGTGGAAGTGGAACCGGTAGCCTTGGTCTATGGTTTGCAAAATCCACTTGTCTTTTGTAATATAGTGCCAATTTTTTGAGAATAAGGCTAACTTTCCGCCTAATGGTGCTGCTATTTGCTTCCTGGTAGGCGGAGTCAGAGCCAAGTCACTGTGATTGTCCTGTTGCAGTGGCAGTGGTTGTGTCTGTGCCTCGGTTATTGCCTTGCCACTGTCGTCCTCTGTAGGCACCTCCTCTGGATTGATTTCTGCCCCTAGAGCGTCTGTTCCTGCCCCTTTGTGATCTTGTGGAGTCAGGAAAGGACCAATTTTGGCAGGCCAGTTCCTGCTAAACCTTGGGGGCTGAACCTGTAGGAAATCTTTAACTGTTTGTACAGATTTTGCCTTCTCTTCCATTTTCTTCATTACCTGCTGGGCAGGTTCCCCAAATAGACTGGCCTTATCCATAGGAGCATCCAATAGCTTAGCTTTAACATGATCCGGTAAGACCTGTTCCTTCAACCATGCATGCCTTCTTATCACTGTGCCAGTCATGGCTGATCTAAATGAAGCCTCCAGTGCATCATAGCCACATTTTAAAGAATGGTTACTAACCTGTTGGATGTTATTCACCATTTCTAATACATATTTCTTATCTAAAGATTCATCAGAGGACAGCTTTTTAATTAACTGTTCAAGCATAAACTCTTGGTATTGGATCATGTGAAACTGACAGTTTAAAGCTCTAGCTGAGAGAGTAGCAGAGGTGCAGACTTTTTTCCCCCATCTCTCTAAGGACCTGGATTCCCTCTGGGAATAGGGTTTTTTGCTGTGGTCGAGGCGACTGCCTTAGGCCCCTGGGATATAGTTTCGGGGTCTGCAAGCGGGGCCTTGTATAGGTGGTGATGAGTGTCTGGTACCCTGTAAAATCTATCTGGTTTGGCAGGGGCTGGAGGTAAAGAATCAGGTGCAGTGCAGACATCATTAAATGCATCGTCCACAACAGATCGGACAGGAGGTATAGCTAAGGGCCTATGTTGTGGTAAGTGCAGAAAAGTCCTAAGCCTTTTTCTTGAATCTGAGAAATCTTGTCCCTGCCATTGGAACTGTTCTCTCATGGCATGTAGAGTTTCCCCAAAGGAGAATTCCTCTGGTGGAGAGGCAGCTGGGATGGATTCTTCAGCATCTGAATCTTCGTAATTGGAAAAAGGAGCCTCTGGCTGGTCTGTAATGTCTGAGTCATCCGCAGAATCATCAGAGGACACAGGCTCGGGGGGCTCTGCTCTAGGTCTCTTTTCTGGGGGCTGAGAGGCCCTGTCTGGGTGAGATTGGGATCCCCTAATTAAGGATATTAAATCTTCTGCCAGAGTAAGCATTTGTGAACTAGAAGTGGGCCTGAGTGAGGGTGGTTTAACAGGCCCTGATTTAGCTGATTTGGCTGCTTTAGCCCTGGCAAAGGCCTTAATAGACATGGCTGCAGGAGGCCTAGCAGCACCACGTGCTGGGGTAGAGATATCCAAAGGGATGGTGTCTGAAAGATCAGTAGGAGCCGCAGTTGCAGGCAAAATTTCTGAGGCTGGTTCAGATAAGGTAGTAGGAGCGTCGGTAGTAGTCAAGGATTCGGCTGAAGATTGACCAGTTTTCTCGGTTTCGGCCGAAACCAAGACACTCGCGGCTTGCTTAACCGTGGTTTCGGCCGAAACCGCGGACCGCGAGTGTTGGTCCTTTTCTTTGCGTTTTTTAACAATTTGGGTAGTCGGAGGATCCGACGGCATAATGTACGCAAAATCTGAGCCGAAAAACTGTTCAGCAAACTCCGACCGACGCCTAAGCGTTCGTCGGTTGAAGGAAGCACAGGCCGAACAGGCTGCTACGTCGTGGTCTGGGCCTAAGCAAGGCAAACAGTAAGAGTGGTAATCTTTATGAGGTATTTGTTTCCCACAAGTTAAACAGTTATTGACTTTTTTTGACATCGGCTGAGGCAAGAAAGAGTCCCCAACGGGGTACTTAGCTTTTAGAAGTCTTCGAAGTAGTATTCGGTAGTAGTAATCTCTGGATCTGACCGACCGGCACTTGCGAACAGCTTCTGCTTCGGGAGCCACGCGGCAAGAAAGACTGAGGAAAATGGCGTCGGCTGATGCCTTTATACCCGAAGACCAGCAGAGATGACGTCAGGTGAAGTGCGACATCAGCCGAAGCCGGACCCGGACTTTGGAATCCGGCCGACCGAAGGGCTGCCTGACGACAGGACAACCCATTTGTTATGACTGCAGATGCATCCATGAAGGACATCATTGTTAGATGTTTCAAGATGAAACAACAGGATTCGGACCTTCTGATATCCTCTGATCTCCAAGGAAGGGGGAAGGAGGGTGGGTTATTAGGAATGTAGGCGAGATGGATCCCAAACATCTGAAGTTATGGTGAGTACATAACTAAAAGATGTTATGTGATCCTATCTCGCCTACATTCTGAACTGATGGGACAGCGTCCCTAGCACCTAAATCCCGGGTGGCTCATTGGAAAACACTCCTGAGCACTGTGGAACCAAATGAAGCTCGTCCTCTAGATGCCACATCTAATTTGTAGTGGGAAATGAAGGTGTGCGGGGAAGACCATGTAGCCGCAGCACAAATGTCACTAATAGCAAGCTTAGAATGAAATGCTACCGAAGTAGACATAGCCCTTGTAGAATGAGCCTTGACAGAGGTGGTAAGCTCTTTGTTAGACTAAGTATAAGCTTGAGTAATACAGTCCCTGATCCATTTGTCAATAGTGACCTTTGTGACAGTGTTGCCCAATTTGTTATCTGCAAAGGATACAAACAACTGATCTGTTTTCCTTGTTTGTTTGGTCCTGTCTAAATAAAAACGTAACTGTCTGTGGACATCTAGTGTGTGGAATATGAACTCCGCTTTGTTAGAGTATTTTGGGAAAAAAACTGGAAGTTCTAACGATTGTTGTAAGCAGAAAGTAGAACAAACTTTAGGAACAAAGGAAGGGTTTGGTCTGAGGGATACTCTGTCTTTATGAAAAACCAAGTACGGGGGTTTCACTGACAAAGCTTGAAGCTCTGAAACTCTTCTGGCAGAAGTAATCGCCACCAGAAAGGCTGTCTTCCATGATAGAAACTTTAAATCACATGTAGCTGCCGGTTCAAAGGGGAAAGAAGTCAAGGCGCGTAACACTATATCGAGATCCCATGGAGGTGCAGGATGAGAAATCGGAGGTCTTAATAGAGCAGCACCTTTCAAGAAGGTCTTACACAATCTGTTGCTCATTAAAGGTGGGTCTATGGATTCGTGAAAATTAGAAATTGCTGCCAATTGTACTTTGATGGTAGAAACTGAAGAGCCTTGATTGAAAAGAGAGGTCAGAAATTTTAGTACTTCTGCCACGGGAATAGAAATGGGGTCCAGGCCCCGGAGTTGAGCCCAAATAGCAAACCTTTTCCATTTGCTAGAATACAGTTTCTTTGTAGCAGACTTATGGGCCGAAGATAATATGTGCACAACATCTGGATCCAATGCATGACTCCTGACTATCGTCGGAAGAGGAGGAGCCAAGCCGTCAATTTTAAGGTGTGTAGGGACTGGTGGAATAGACCCGACTGATGAACCAGTAGGTCTGGGACCTGGTCCAGGAACATGAACCTTCCAGAGCATATTTCCGAAGATAGGGGAACCACACTTGACGAGGCCAGTAAGGAGCAATCAAGATCATTTTGCTCCCCAAGAGAGATGCCTTTTGAATCACCCTGGGAAGGAGAGGAACTGGAGGGAAGGCAGAAAGCAAGCCGGTGGGCCAAGGATGGACTAATGCGTCCATGGGGCTCTTCCCCGGAGCCGGGGTTAGGGAGAAGAATTCTTTGCACTTCGCATTCAGAGGAGTCGCGAAGAGGTCGCAACACGGAACTCCCCATTCGCTGAAAATCTGACTTGCAACTGACATATTCAGAGACCATTCGTGAGGAGAGAGGATGGTTCTGCTCAATCTGTCGGCTATGACATTGGACTTGCCCGGTATGTGAGTAGCCACTAGGAAGCGTTTGGTCGAGACTGCCAATTCCCAAACTCTCATGGCTTCTCTGCAAAGAGGATAGGATCTGGTCCCTCCCGGTTTGTTCAGGTACCGGACAACTGACATGTTGTCTGATTGAACAGCAATTACACCCTGAGGGAGATAATTGTGAAGGGCTTGAAGGGACAGGAGTACTGCCCTCATTTCTAGGATGCTGATATGAAGGCGAGTCTCTTCCGGGTGCCATTTGCCTTGGACTGACCTGCCCAGGGAATGCCCCCCCCCACCCCATCTGGGAGGCATCCATGGTCAAAGTGGCCGCCGGAGGAGGAAGAACAAAGGGTCGTCCCTGATCCAAATTGGAGGGCACTAGCCACCAGCGAAGGTCCCGTTTGCAAGATTCCGTGATCCATATGAGGTGACTGAGAGGGAGTTCCTGAAAGGACCACTGAGCTGAAAGAAGCCACTGGAGGATTCTCATGTGCAACCTTGCCAAGGGGACTAGAAGAACCGTGGCAGACATGGATCCCAATAGCTGCAGGACCATTCTGGCTGGGGCTTTGGACCTGGGAAGTAAGGCTCGAACTTGATTTTGTATGGTTTGAATTCTGTCTGTAGGTAGATAGACCCGCATTTGGTTTGAGTCTAACTCTACCCCTATGAATCTTATTCGTTGAGATGGCCGCAACACAGACTTTGGCCAATTGAAGGTGATTCCAAGGGAATTGCCCAGTGATATAGTGGCTTGTAGGCTCCGCAGAAGTAGATGCTTGGAGGTGGCAGTTAGGAGCCAGTCGTCTAGATATGGAAACACCTGGAATCCTAGATTTCTCAGGTGAGCAGTCACTACTGCCAAGCACTAGGTGAACACCCTGGGGGCTGTGGTGAGACCAAAGGGCAGCTGGAACTGAAAATGACTGCCTCCTAGGCTGAAGCGCAGATGTCTCCTGGACGCTTGATGTACCATGATATGATAATAAGCGTCCTTGAGATCTATGGAGCACATCCAAACACCTTTCTCCAGCAATGGGAGAATGGTTTGTAGAGTGACCATTGAACTTGGACTTTCTGACTGAACGGTTTAGGATGCTGAGGTCCAAAATGGGCCTCAAGTCCCCGGTCTTTTGGCACCAAAAGAATCTTGAGTAAGTCCCTAATCCGATCTGGTCTACGGGGACCGGTTGGATGACTCCTTTTTGCAGCAGCTTTGAAACTTCTGAGGCTGCGGTCCCGTTGACTGGGTGGCGGGTCCGGGATTTTTTTGGACTGAGGGAGGGGGTGAGAGAATGGGATGGAGTAACCTACGGCGATAATCCGAAGCACCCATCGGTCCTGAGTGATCCCTTCCCAGGCCTTCAGGTGCTTCGAGAAACGACCCCCGACTGGCTCCGGAGCAGCACAGCCGGGCAATCCCTCTGGGACTATGAAAGGCTGAAGAGCCACGAAAGGACTCGCGGTCTCCAGTGTTGCGAGGGCCTCTGCCGCCTCTGGGACGGCGTCTTCCGGATGAATTTCCCCCTCTGCCTCTGGAAGGGGAACCTTCCTGCTGAGAGGGGTAAGGCTTCTGAGATCTACGGAACCACATTTTCCCTCCTCTTTTAGCCTTGGGATAAGGCCGAAAGGGAGTGGAAAATCGTGCCCCTACGGCAGTCAGAGTCTTACCCTCCTGTTCACAGCGGGTTAGTGTGTCTTTTACCTTGGGTCCAAACAGGGAGGACCCATCAAAGGGGGCGTCGGCAAATGAAGACTTACAGGCCTCCGAGAAATGACACAGGCGGAGCCAGGCTTGTCTCCGTAGAGCAATGCCTGTACCCGCCGCTCTACTCGCCCCTTCGGCCGCATACGAAATGAGCCTCATGGACGAGTTCGAAATGGACGACATTGTAGCCAGCTGAGAGCCAACCGTCTGGGCCAGCTCCTCAGGCAGGTTACCCAAGAGGGTATCGGATAGTTCCTTAATCAGATCCCTCTGAAATCTGGTAAACTGCGTCAGGTAGTTCAAGGACCTCAGTGTAAAGGCCGCTGAACTAAGGGTGCGCTTTCCGTACCGATCCTTGCTCCTAGACTCCTTATTAGGAGGATGGACGGACGTAGAAGCCTCTGCTACATCTTGCTGGGTAGCAGATGCCACCACCAAAGCATCTACAGCCACACCTTTAGTAAGGAACTCTCTATCAGGGGGCGCCGAGAGAAATTTTTTCGGATGAGCAGGCACCGGTTCCATAGAGTCTGGGTGTTCCCACGCCCTTCGACAGATCAAATCCAAGAGCTCGTCGAAGGGCGGAGACACCCAGGAGGCAGAGGGCTGAGCCCCGAAGGCCTTCAGGAACACCGACTCATCAGCAGAGGGAGGTTTGGACTGCCAGCCGCCTCGCTGTTTTAGGGCTTCCAGGATGTCTGCAAATGAGACATCATCCGAGGATGACTTAGGGGACCCCTCTGCATCATCGAGATCGGTGTCGGATGTCAAAGACTCATCAGGGGAGTCAACGTGCTTCCTCTTGCACGACCTTTTCCTGGGGGGTTCTTCCGAAGAGGCTTCAGAAGGACCTCCAGGAGGGGGAGAAACCCCAGCGAGGGTAACCTGAGGCCCGGGGGCTCCGCTGTCTAAAGACAGGGGGACTGCCAACGACCCAGTCTCCGTATGCAGGGAGGTAGCTGGGGAAACCGTGGAGGTAGCCAAGGAAGATTTGGCTAAAGCGCTCCTCATAGCCCTGAAGGCGGGACCACCAGAATCCTGGGAGGGTCCCACCTCCGTGGCCACAACAGTGGAGGGTACTCCCACCGCCGACGCACCAAGAGGGAGACTTGGGACCGAGAGCATCAATCCCGAAGCCTCTCCCCCAGGGCCGAAGGAAGAAGTCCGTGTACTGAACTCCGACCCAAGAGCCGGAGTTGGAGTAAGGGTCGGGCCCGACCCTAACACCTCCACAGGTTCCACCAGCACCGGCTCCAACGGTGCCGAAGCTGTTGGAGGAGGAACCACAGTAGGGGAGTGGACCATTGGCTCCGAAGCCAAATGGGCTGGAGCCGAAACTAGCTTTTGGAACACCGGAGACTGGAAGAGTCAAAGGAGCACCCTGTCGATGTCCGAATCAGACATCTTGGATGACCTAGAGGATACCGATCGGGCCCGAACCGATTTCTCCATCGGCTCCGAAGGGCTCGGGGACCGGCTCCGAAAGGACTCAACAACTATCGGCTCCGAGGAAGGTTTCAAGGAAATTTCCCTCGGTGCCGATAAGGACTCCGGCTCCGAGGGGGAAGAGTCTGAGCCAGTAACCCTGATCGGCTCCAATATCAGTGGAGCCGATGAAGGTGACCCGCCTCTCGATGCCCCAGACCTCGGCTCCGAAACCAGAGGGGTCGAGACTGGAGGCATCGAGGCAGACCGTTCCGACCTCGGCTCCAAAGTCCGTGGAGCCGATGGAGAAGTCTGCTTAGATTTTTTAGCAGTCGGTTCCGACTGACTGGTCGGAGCCGATGCTTTCTTCTTTTTAGAAGGAGACGGAGAGGAAGATAAAGCCTCCTCGAAGGAAGGCTTGATTAATCCTTTGAGGATTAATTTGTTTTTCCTCTCCTGGAGGACTCTAGAAGAGAACGCGTGGCACACACTACACGACTCTTGTAAATGCTTAGCACCTAAGAAATAGACGCACGAGGCGTGGTCGTCCGTTATGGACATTTTAAAACCACACCTCGTGCATTTCTTAAACCCGGAGGGTTTGTGTTCTTTCGACATAACTGCTTTGCCAAAGAACCAATATATATGAAAAACAACACTAAACTTTGGTTAAAGACAGTACAATGCAACAACTTTAACAAAAATTATATATATATATATTTTTTTTTTTTAAAAAACACCAGCAGTAGACAGACAAAAAAAGAGTGAAAGATAGAGAGAGAGTCAAGACCCTCTAACTTAAACGGGTACTTGACCCAAGAAAATTACACAAGCAGCAAAGTAACAGGGGAAGGCCCCTCTAACTAAAACGGGAAACCTTCCCTGACTAAAAAAATCACAAATTTACTAACAAAAATTCACCAAACACACTAATATAACAACAATAGCTGTTAAAACAGCTTTTGGGTTCAAAGTAAGGAAATTTGTGACAGGAAAAGCCTAATAAATAGTACTTAGCCCAGCCAATGTTGAGACCACGTCTAAGCTTGTTAGCGGCAAACGAGATCTGGGGGATTAGTGGTGGTGCATCCTGGGATAAAGATAGCTCAGCCAATTAGAGGCCTCGCTCTACAGCATAAGCGTGCCGAGTCGGAGCCGAGGGATCGGCTCCGAACCCATCAGTTCAGAATGTAGGCGAGATAGGATCACATAACATCTAATGTTTTGCCACCAGTTTATAGACAATAAGAACATCCAACCAATGAACTTTCTCATATATATATATATATATATATATATATATAATGTCTGTCAAGATAATTGGCTCTGTATTCAATCTTTAAGACAGTTTGTTAAAAATAAAGTGAGAGTGTCAATAAATCTGGAAACTAATATTATACCAAGACTGATACAACTATTCATATGGTCTAGTTTGATGAACACTGAACATAAATTAAGCATATCGCCTGTACATAAAATCCTACGTGAAGACAATTACTTTTGACCAAGCTTTTTGGAATTACTCCATAAAGATTAATTGTGAACCTTTATCTAACGATAATAAGAAACAGTTATTAAATTCAATAAAAAACACTTCATCATCTTTATATTGGAGACTCTACTCTATACCTGGAGATTTACTCATAGAAGCTTTTACACTCCACACAGAATTGACCTTATAACCAAGAGTAATGAAACCAAATGCTGGAGGTGTGGTGATATTCTTGAAGCCAACTGGGTTCATATGTTCATTGAATGTAGAACTCTCACACAATACTGGAGTGATTTTAGACAATTCCCAAAAGCCCTGTGGTCTGATAACGGTCAAATTACTAGCTCTTTGATATTATTCAATGTCCCTACCCCAAGTGTAATTCCTAGACATCAGTTACCTGTTCTTTGGTTAATTCTAGCTACTGCTCGAAAAATTATTATATTGAACTGGAAAAATGAGCAAGATCTTATGTTTACTGAGTTTATTTCAATAGCAAAATGTGTATGTAAAAAAGAAAGGCAAACTATTTATTAGAGATCATCAAATGTAACACACAAAAGACTAGCTTGCCAAATATTGGAGAGATTGTTAGATAAATATTAATTACCTTTCTTGGATAAAACAAATGTTTATCGTGGATGTTTGTATATAGTGTAAATAGTTATGTTTTATATTGTTTATTTTTAATACTTTATTTCCATGTTTATTAACAAAATTTAATATAAATGTTTTTGAAAAAAAAAAAGAAATGAAAACAGCTGCAAACATCCCAAAATTATGAGTGAAGGGAAGACAGGAAAGAATAGGATTCTTTGAAAACAATGTAACAGGATATCCCTGTGTTGTGGAATACTTGGGAGACAATACTGAATGCTTTGGAGTTACAAAATAAGTGAACTATGAGCCCGCATATGAATTAATGTAGCAATTCCTGTGTATTTGGAGGCATGAAAAAAGTACCTAGGAATATGACTTAGGAAAGATTCATTAGTAACAGCAAATGCGACATGAGAAGAAACTAAACAGAAGAAATTCAAAAAGTAAGGCAGTCAAAGTTAGTGATAGTGAAGCTGGATAGAAACTGCCTTTAGTTTCCAAAATTCTATGTTGACCGGGGGGGGGGACTATTTCTATCAACAGGGTGACAAATTTGGGGAAGAAATAAATAAGGAACTGAAGACATTTATTTGGCTACAGGCCTACAGTTTAGCAGCATAAGAAGACTACAGCGAACAAACAAAAAGCATGAAGATCCCTGTTTTAAACAAGTATTTTAAGGCTACGCAGTTAAGGACATTACCAAGAGAATGAAAAGAGGCAAAAGAATTGTTTGGATTACATGGCAGGGATAGCCTCCCATACATATGTACATATATATATATATATATATATATATATATATATATACATACATACACACACACACACACACACACACACATACACACACAGACGGAGATGCATATATTTATACACATGTGTGTGTGAGTGGCTGTACCTGGTAGAATATTTGGTGAAATCAAGAATAGATATGGCTATAAAAAAATGGGATAACCAGTAGGGTGTACATAACTGCACATAACTATAAAAATCAATCAGAAACTCAAAACAGGATCAAGAGAAAAGGTTGAATTATTAGTAGAACATGCAAAAAACTGCATGATAACTATAAGAATCATTAGAGCATGTTATAAAGGATTGGGAAGAGATATATAGCATAAGCTATTCACAAAAATAAAAATTGGAGGATATATGTATGTCTCCCAAATATGCAACAAAATCTAGAAGACTTAGGATTTTTGCTTAGAAATGCTTACATAGATATTTTATACCTCAAGTAGACTCCAGAGAATTTTTCCACAGGTAGACAACAACTGTTGGAGGTGTGAGGGGGAAGAAATAAGTAACTGGGAACATATTTTCTGCAAGTGTAATGAGTTGGCAGACTTTAAAGATTTTCTGCAGACTACTCTGTCAGAGACACTGGGTAAGCAAATTGGTGTAACTAGGGAGATGATTTTTCTGAGCTATGATACTGAATCAGAATTGCCTAAACATAGTAAGGCCTTGCTGAGTCTAATTATGGTGGCTGCCACGAAAGCAATTACTAGAAAATGGAAATCTAAGTCTAAACCAACTGTACTAGAAATAGTGAATATAGTAATAGAGACAAAACAACTGGAATTGAGATCCTCAGAAAAGGGTAGGAGCAAATTACATAGGAAAAATGGAAACTGTGGGAACAATACATATAGGGGAGGAATGAGGTTTAAAAGAAGGCAGGACATGAATGAGTTATGTAATGTTTGACTTACAATAATTGGGTAGATTATAAATGTCCAATGTTTGTAACTAAAAATTATATCAATACAGTCTGTGATGTAAAATACTTGCAAATGAGACTGTTAATATGGTTTGTTTTCATTTATATAAATATATGATTGCCTACCTCTCAACCTCTTAGAGCAAGAAATCTGGAGAAAGCTAAAAATAAAAATGGGACAAAGGCCCAAAGATAGGGACAGCTTTTAAATATTGCTCTTGCAAACTTAGGACGTTGATAGAATAACAGGCTTTGCATTAACTTGGATTTTCTGAAGGGCATGAAGTCTGAAACTCAAATGTCTGACATTATTTTCTGACTTCAGTCTTTAATGATTTGCCACAAATTTGTCAGAAAAACACAGTTTTATGAAAAACGGACCAAAAGTATAAGATAAAAATCTGGACATTCTGTGAAAATCTATACACTTGGGGAGTATGTTGCCTATGTCATAAGTGATAATTTAATAAAGATGCTTCTTGTTAATAAAAAAAAAAGAGAGAGAAAAGTTTGGGTGGACCAATTACAAAGGATCAAGGGAGAGTGTGCAGAGGTTCAAAATATGCAACTATTATAAGAAGGTTCAGGATAACTGCACAAAAATGTTTATATAAATATTTTAGTGCCCTAAACCGATTTCAAAGGATCTTCCTCAGATTCAGAGTACATTTTGGAAGTGTGTGGAGATTAAGGGAGGAAAGCAGGAGCATGTTTTTAGGGAGTATGCAGGTATGATGGAGTTTAAATGTGCACAAAAGAAAGTTACTAAACAGATGCTGCTGCTGTTAAATCGCAGTGGGGGACTAGAATATCAGGATAGAAGAAGCTTTATTACCTTTAATTACATCCGCAGCCAAAAGTTGAAAACTGGAACATGGACATCAAGGATTAAACCAACTTTGGAATATGTGCCAGGTATTACAAAGGAAATAAAGCAGAAGGAGGGAGGCTTGATGGATAGGGGCAAGAGCAAGACGCGTACACTTAAATGTAATGTGTGGGGCAACTGCCTTCATAGTGAGTGTCACAGTGATAGGGAAGAAAGGAATGATGGAGGGAATTACAAATGGTGCAAAAATAAGAGATGTGAATAGCAGGCAGGTTTATCGCTTGGAAAACGTCTACAGTTTGAAATGTAAGTTAATACTAAAAGTGAATATGCACATCCAATAAGTATAGGATTGTAATACAGTGCTGATGATGGGTTTGTAAATACACTGAGAAATCCTGAGTTCAATAAAGCTGTGATCAAAAGTACTGTCACTGTAACAACTTCTGCATTGCTCCCCTACAAAGGGATTTAAAAAGAAATTTTTTACTTTAATTTGTCTGCTGCATGTACAAAGGCTCGAGAGTCGTCTGTCTTTAGGCTGCTCTTCCTCCATTTCAGAGTGAGTAAACATCACCTTTTCACTTTCTTTTCCTTATCTAGACTGCACTCCATCTGCACACGGTGTCTCATAATAAAACTTTTTGGTTTTACTTTATTTCCATACTTTGTCTTTGTTGACCAGGAAAGTCAAGGTTTGCATTCCATAAAGCCCTCTCTACCTCACAAGTACAACTCCTGTAGGGTCCCCCCAGTCAAATAGGTCGTTTGCACACAGCTGCACCCCAGGCCTTCTACTCTGCTTCAGTAGCAAAAGGAATCTTCAGTTGTGTTTATTTTCAGGCAGGATCCACAAGAAGACTCAGTCTGGCTGGTGAACTCAACAAGTCTTCTTACTTTTTATTCAGTAAAGCCCTTGCTTTACTCTACTCTGGACATTCAACTAAGTAACTAATTTTTTGGTTTGCTGCTTGCAAGCTCTCTCTCTTTATGCATCCCAGAACAGGTAACACTGTTCCCATTATTCTTCTTTTTCTTTTGGCTTTTCCCGGTTAGGGGTTGCCACAGCGGATCACCTGTCCGCTCATGATTGGCAGTGGAGTTTTACTATGTCGAGTTGCCAGCCTGGTGCCCAACCTTCCACAAAAGGCACACACACACTCACAACTAGGGCCAATTTAGAGTGTCCAATCCACCTACAGCATGTCAAATATATATTTATGTCAATTGCTGATATGGCTTCTTTTTGTTGTTTTTTTTCTTTTTAATTTAGTTGAGAATAAATCAATGTTTTATATATATATATATATATATATATATATATATATATATATATATATATATATATATGGGTCTATGTTGTTAGACTGAAAGCACACATCATCGATCTAACAACATCGAAGCCCATAAAAGCGAAAGTGCACTATACCGAATGTCCACTATATCGAATGTGCACTTTCGCAAAAGCCGGTTTTCGTAACTGGCAAAAAACAGACTAACAACCTCTAAACAGTATTTTGCAGGGGGGCAAGCCCCCGTGCACCTCCCACACCCCCCCCCAATTTAATATTCTAACTCCGAGATCGCACTACAATGGGGAAAAGGGAATATTCCCTCATCTCCACTGTACCACAATCACCACAAGAGGTTTGTTAGCTGTACATCAACAGTATATGTTGATGTACAACTAACAAAACATGCAAACAGAATATTTTCTCCTTTTTCAGTCTCCTTTAGTGAAAGTGCATATTCGATGTTATGCACTTTCGCTAAAGTGTGTTCGTCAAAGTACGGTTCAATGAACCGTGCTTTCGACGTTCTAACAGAGACCCATATATATATATATATATATATATACTGCAGAATGTGCTGCACACATAATACTTTCAGAATGAACGGTGTCATCAAAGCAAAATGAATATTAACACACAATTTCAGTAGTTCACAAAAGCAAAATTTTGCTTTCATATTATTTTTTCCATTAAATCAAGTCCTGGAAAATATTCAGTTATGCATTTATCCCGGCAGGTGACACTTTGTCATTGTAATTCAACTAAATTGTCAACTGCACTGTGGTCTCAAATGCAGTGACTTTACAGACAGCTGACTGGGCAGTGGGGAGAAGAGACACTACTATTACTAACTGACTAACATTGTTAATGACCTACAATGGGGAACGCACACACTGTAGAATGTTCACTCAAGCACAATCAGAACATTTTATGCATTCCACCTAGTCCATGCGTTACTCCATTATAATGTGTAGAGTCAACACCATGGAACCGGGAAGCGATAAGCGTGATAACCATGTTCCTAGCACAAGCCCTAATCTTAACAATGCTTTGGGATGTTTGGCAGAATCCTGTTAAGGATACACAACAGCAGTTAGGATCAGGACTCACTTTAGCAACTAACAGTAGACAGTGCCGGCCAGCAAAGAACAGCAGCAAAAGACAAAAAGCTTTTAAAAGCTGTCAGAACTTCATTCTGCCGCACTTGAAACAGGACGTGGGACTAAATGAAGGATCTTATCAGTTTTTAAAGTTTAGTTCTACAGAGGAGCACTTTGCTTCTGCCTGCTATACATACCTCTGAAATGTCCAGGACTTTGCCTTAATACTTTCCCTCATAAGATATTTGATTTTCTGGTAAATCATTAAGGATTACAGTCAATCAATAATGCTAGGGCATTAAAGGCTTCATATTTCTTACTGTTCAGAAACATGCACGTTGATGCAAAACTTGTTCTACTAATATTTTAAGTGAATTAGAACAATATTTTACAAAAAGTCCCTCATTTGAATTAACTCTGTTCCCATTACTTTCCATCTGTCCAGAATTCTTAAGCTAAGAAGTTGAAAGGTGTATTGATGTATGCTTGACAGTGTTAAGTGCTTTACTGACTTTGAAAGCCAGTAAAACACTTCAGACTTCTATTTTCTTTCATTTTTTTCTGTAATTGGTAGTACTTGGTGAAGATAAAGTTCCTCACAATGCAAATAATTATGATCAGGTCAACTATTATAACATTTTGTTATGTGCTCTCAACAGAGATGCCAGCACAAATTAATTTCTTTCAGCTTTGATCTCAAAGTGGATTCTTGACATCCATGTCTTGAACTCAAGTTGGTTATAATCGGACACTCTTTTATCAAAATCCTCAATACTCAACAGTGTGCAAGCCTTTATTAAGGCATATTTCCATTAGTATTTCTTATACATTTGCTGATTTCATAACCAAGTGCCTACCAGAAATTACACAAAATGGGGTTATATATACCATTGTCCAACACAATGAAGACTGCCTAGTGGGAGTCTGAGACACTATTTGGGCAATCTACCCAGCATGTGGGACAAATCCCCAAAATTCCCCATGCAGGGACTCCTGCAACAGTAACTTTTATAAGGCTAACAAACCACAGGGCAAGACCACTCAGTCTGTCAAGCCTGACCAAATGGGCTGTGATGTGGTAATACTGAAACACACTACATTCATTAGCTGTGCCTACAAAATTGTATTAAAATGTGCTTTTATTTATTAGCATGTTATTAAAAACCGTAAATTATACAGTTCTACAATGGATACCAAGTATCAAATGCAGAATTAAGTTTTGCTCTATTACAGGCTAAAACATTATGGCATTCTGTCAGAACCTTAATGACAGTGAGTAATCATTCACTGTAAACATGACCATTATTGTTGCACAGCAAGCACATCCTTTTAGTGGGTCCTAAATACATTTTACTCAAAAGAGAACAGAAAAAAAGAATGCAACTGAATTAAACTGTCCTTGAAAATTCTACTCTTCTATTACATAAAAAAATCATATCACTTCCAGTATAAAATTACATTTTAAACAACAGTAATTTGTTTTTACAGTGTTACAAATCCTTCTTTATCAGTTGGCATGTCTTCCTTGTGCCAAAGGTATTCAGATAAAAGAACTCAAAACTGTAAAATGCACCTTTATTCTTAGAACAATCTACGTCTGCAGAGAAACCTATATGGAATGCAATACAATTTCACCCATTAGATTACTCATATCAGTGCTCTGAGAATTCTCATACACACAGTGGTTATAACAAATGTATACACCCCTGTTAAAATGCCAAGTTTATGTGATATAAAAAAATGAGACCACAATAAATCATTTCAAAACTTTTCCCACCTTTAATGTGACCTATAACCTGTACAATTCAATTGAAAAACAAACAAGTCTGTTAGGAAAAAAATATAAAAAATAAAAAATGTACAATAAGCTAGTTGCATAACTGTGCACAACCTTAAACTAATACTTTGTTGAAGCAGCTTTTGTTGTAATTAAATCAAAAGGTGAAATGATTTATTGTGGTCTCATTTTTTATATCACAAAAACCTGGCATTTTAAAAGGGGTGTGTACACTTTTTATATGCACTGTATGTACTGCTGTCTTGTGTAAAACCCTGCTTATGTTTTACCATGTGTTCTATTTGCATTCATTCTGTTAAACAGGTTGAAGCACGGCCGGCCTTAGGCATAGGTGAACTAGGCGACCGCCTAGGGTGCCGTAAAGGCCGGCATTAGAAAGGGCGCAATTTCACTTTTCACTTGTATCACTTGTCAGCATTGCGCCCGGCCCCATTGTAGCCTTGCACCCTCCCCCACTTCTGTAATGCACTCACAGTCACGGAAACCACAAGCTTACAATGGGTAACAAGCAGACGATATTTATGAGCAGCTAGACGCCTATCAGGTAGGGGTGGTGTTCAAATTAATTCCCAGTTTGTAAAGCGAAATCCTGCTACATACTAGGGTTGTCAAATCGGGTGAATTTTTTATCTATTTGTAAAGCTTTTTTAGTTGTTTTTAAACTTTTTTTTAAAGAGTGGTATGTATCCCATCCCGCTTATTTTGAAACAAACAACTAAGTGGAAGTCTGTGTGCATTCAGCAAGCCAGTCCTAGCATTGCAAATTCGGGCCATCCTCTAGTCCCCCGCCTACTTCTACCACGGAGGATTCACTTGGTTTTGTTACTTTTTGGTTGTATTTAGTTGCAGTCATTGCGCTTTAAGTCGGCGATTTCTCCAGCGTATGTTTTTATTACGCTAGAAGTCCTTTTGAACCTTTCTAACATGTACATCTTTATGGGCGTACACATATTGTGGATTAATCATAGGCATGGGCGGTGCTCGCTACTGCAAATCCTCAGCTGCAGTCAGTAATTCTGTTTATTTCAGTGGTCGGTAAATCGTCAGTCGTGTCCTTCTCAGTCTAGATGTATATACATTCAACTGTAGCTAAAATGTGTGGATTTTAATAATGTGGTTGCTGAGGATTGTAATGCTGAATATCTGCCAGGCTGAATGCAGTACGTGTTTTAGTAAGTCACTTGGGAAAAGGCACAGGATGTTTGGTAGAAAAGGCATTTGTGCACTATATACACTAACTGCGATAAGGCTATCATTGAAGTAAGAGGAAAGCTGATGATGCACAGCAGCTTAGCTGTTAACTGAAACAGGGACACTGTAAAATAGTACTGTATGCATTAAAGGACCACTACGGGCAAATGATGGGGAAAAAAAATCTAGCTTTGAATTTCTGCACCTGTCAGAGCTGTTTGCCAAAAAATGTTTTCATTGGGGCTGTGTAGGGTTGCACCTTTTCAAATGCCTAAAGTTGGACATTTTTGGTACAAATGTCACATTTTGTAGGGCGAAACATAGCCATGTCCAGTATGAAGGGTATAACTTCACTTTTTTGACTAAATAAAAACTTATTCCTGTAGCATTTTAGTTGTTTATTCTGTTTCTTATAACATTTAGATGATTCAGACACAGAAACTGTTTTATGCAGCTATTACATAAAAATATAGGAAATAATTGTGTCCTTAAAATCTCCGGACATTTGCCATTTTTTTCAATTTTTTTGCAGGACACAACTTCCCAAAGAGGGACTGTCCCTCGCAAAGTGGGACAGGTGCTAACCCTAGGGCTATGATGTCCCACCCTTGGACAAGTAATCAAGGAGCCTCAGTCCTCACCACTGAAAACAGTGGGGGACATATCCTGAGAAGATGACAAGTACACACACTATTTCCAGATGCCGCTCTTTGCATCAAGTGCAATTTCCCCTAAGAGCACACAGTTTCTCCCTCTTTCTCCAGATAACCAGTAAGAGTTGAGTCCTTAACCAGGGTTCCAAGCCAAGTCCTCCAACACTCTGTCCAGCCAGTACTTAGTGTCCCTGCCCAAGTAGCTGTGACACACAATCTTGGAGATTTGTTTTACACACACACACACACACACACACACACACACACACACACACACACACACACACACACACACACACACACACACACACACACACATCTGGGAAAGGCAGGCACAGATTTATAGGTTCATAGGTTTGTACTAGGCTAATGTCCCTGGGGCCTTTACAAGCCTAGCCATAAGATTACCCTGACAAAGTGCCACCTGACCGTAGTTCCTAGTGCCTCTGTCGAGCAGAGCCACTGGAGTTACCACCAGGGTGAATTTTCTGTTTCCTATCCACTCATCAAGATTTCTCTTGAAGAGGGTCAGCGAGGTGCTCTGCTTGACATGTATGGGAAGTCTGTTCCATAGCATAGGCAGTCTCTGGGTTATGAACCTGTCCCTCCAACATGTTCTGTTAATTGTGATAATGAGGTTGAGGTCTCTGGAGCGTGTGGTGCGGAGGGATTGGGATTTCTTTTAGATGTAGCATTTCTAACAGAGCTGGGCTATACATGGCTTTGTAAGTCGAGCAGAGATTCCCTCTAAGTAGGTGATACGAGACAGAGAATAGTTGGAAGTTTTTTGAGTCTGTCCATATAGGATAAGTGTTTAAGGCCTAGGATCTCCTCTTTGTGAGGTATGTTTTGCGGCCTCTCCAGTTGTTGCAGGTGTCTAGTGAGGTACATGCCAAATGGGGCATTGTACTCGATGATTGACTTAATAAGGGAAGAGAAGAGAGAGACAATGATCTCTTTCTTCCTGTATGCAAAACCCCTTAGTAATGAGATGTGCCACATAGGACTTTCTGACCACAGTGGCAATGTGGTGATCTAAAGAGAGGTTTCTGTCAACCTGTGTTCCCAGATCTCACTGGACTACCATCAGTGTGGTAAATTCATGGGAAATGGGTTTTTCCCAAAGGGGATACACATTTTTTGGCATTGAGCTTAAGGCTATGGTTCTGACACCAGTTGTTGGTCACAGTGAGATCATTCTGTAGCATGTCAACATCACTTGCGGAGCTAATAATAGCTCCCAACTTGCAATTGTTTGCGAACATTGTCAGCCAGAGTCCCTTCATGTTGGCCTGGACTACAGAGAAGTAGATACCAAACAGGAGAGAACCCAGGACCGAACCCCTGTGGGACTCCACTCGTGACTAATCGGCAGTCTGTGAGCCAGTTTGCAACCCATCTAGTGCTATAAGGGGTTGATGCCAAGCTTAGTACATTTTTCTATGATTCCTGAGTTAAGGAATGGTATCAAAAGCCTTGGCCAGATCAAGGTCTGGTGACTGACTCAAAGAAGTCAACTAAGTTGAGCAGGCATGATCTACCCTTCACAAAACCAAACTGTGTGGGATCCAGTGTTTGGAGATTCCCTATATCCTTGCTTATTAGGTCCATGATTATGCGTTCCATAGCTTTGCATGTTAGACTCTTCAGGCTAATGGGGCGATAGTTCCCAGGGTCTGTAATTGCTCCTCCTTTGTTGAGAGGGATGACTGTAGCAGTGCGCCATTCGGAAGGGACAAAGCCTCTGGTGAGGCTGTGATTGAACAGGGCACACAGGTGAGGTGCCAGTTCATTCTGTAGTTCATGTAGAACACAACCAGGGATATTGTCAGGTCCCATAGAAACTGTATTCTTGGCATTGGACAGTGCTGTTTTAACCTGTGCAGCAGTAATACTGGGTGCTTGGCAATCTACTGGTATTGTGATTGGTCCTTTTGGGGGGGTAAGTTGGCACTGAATCTGTTGGCCAGTATACTGGCAATATCTGTTGGCTCAGTATAGGAGGTACCATTGTGCAATAGCTCAGAGCAAATCTGGGTATTACCGTGGAGATTCTTTACATAACTATAGAAGGCCTTGTGGTTGGTCTTTACTATCTGCTGCAATTCTGTTTTCATACCTAGCTTTAGAGGATTTGATGAGGGATCTCAACTTTTTGTTGAGGCAGATAAGGGAGTTTTTCCGGTCTTGTGACTTCACCTTATTCCGCATCAGTTTCCTCCTTCTGTTATAGAGTTTGTTTATGGCAGGAGACCACCAGATTGGCTTCCTTCTATTGGGTATGGTGAGATGCATGCATTTGTGTACGTGCTTGTACAATGCATTGGTATATGGTTTGGCAGTCACGCAACTATTCTCCATTTGCATGCGTGCCGTGAAGTTAGCCATCTCTGTTTTTAGGATCCCAAAGTTAGCGGGTGTGGCTCAAATAGGGGTGTTCCTTGAGTTCGGTGTGGGTTGGGCTTAAGGGGCGCCAGAGCAGTACTTCGCCTAGGGCGCCGTTTCAGCTAAAGCCGGCCCTGGGTTGAAGCAATTGTATTTTTTATCTGCTTTTTGAACTGTCTGCACATGTATTACACTTGCAGCTTTTCTCTCTGGGCAACTTATTCCAAATGGACAATCCCAGTAAACAAATACTAATAAATGGATGAATGAATGATTCAATTAATTAATTAATTTAATTAAATAAATACAAATAAATACAATTAATTAATTAAACTGCTTGAGCTAAATCCATGTTATAAAGTTATGGCTAGATCCAGAGAGTGCAATGCAATGACACCATGGTGGAAACACTTGCTATTGATAACAGTCAGTACAGCTTTGTTGCAAGTAATGGGTGGGTGACACTCGTACCTCTCAACTGTACAGATTTTTGCCTCATAGTTTTGGTGCGTTCCTCCTAAAATCTGTTCCTTTCTGGCAAATAGCTGAGGACTGAAGTCATTAAATAATGACAAACATCTGAGTTTAAGACTCCACATCCTTCATAAAAATTCATGCTAATGCAAAATCTATTATTCTATCAACTTTCTAAGTTTGTAACAGCATTATTTAAAATCTGTCCCTATTTGTCCCTCCATCATTTTACGCTTTGTCTAGATTTTTTGCTCTAAGAGGTTGAGAGGTATGCCGTGTGTCAAACAGACCCAAAAGATGCTGAAAGCTTTTTCACTCAAGTGGAAATAATACTGTGTTCTTCTTCTTTCGGCTTTTTCCCAGTTAGGGGTCGCCACAGCGGATCACCTGTCTGCTCATGATTGGCAGTGGAGTTTTACAGTGTCGCGTTGCCAGCCAGGTGCCCAACCTTCCACAGAAGGCACACACACTCACACCTAGGGCAAATTTAGTGTGTCCAATCCAACTACAGCATGTCTTTGGGATGTGGGAGGAAACCGGAGCACCCGGAGGAAACCCACGTGATCACAGGGAGGGCATGCAGACTCCACACAGAAGGCACCCCAGCCGAGAAATGAACCGGATAACCTCTTTCTGTGAGGCGGCAATGCTAACCGCTGCACCAACGTGGCCGTCCAGAAATAATACTGTGTTATGAATGCTTATTTAAGGAATCCCCTGCCAAAGCAGCAGACAAAACTGAGTCAGATGAAGGGGGATAATATGTTCTGATTTGTGTTTTACAAATGTCAGTCAGGGGAATATTCTTAAATACTGCTGTACATGTAACTAGGAAGCTGGAGGAAATTAGGAGGCAATGGAATCCGAGCAAGTCACTACCATGTATTATTTTAGTGTACTACTTTAAAATTGATGAAATGCTTGATAAAAGTCAATGGGCAAGAATTACAAAGGCTACTGGACTCTGATAGCAGGACTACATTAGTAAACGGATAGCATATCTGTAGGAATAAGGTTTACTCTCAAAGGTCTACTGAAGTATCAACGCAGAGAAAAAGGCACTATTTAATTATCCAAGTGGAGGTACAAACCAATTATGAGAAAGTCAAAATAACATTAGAATCGCATCTACATCTCAATATGCATTTAAAATAACACTGCCCTTGTAAAATATGTTACAAGAATATAACTGCAAATAGGATCAAGGTTGTTTTAATAAATCATATTAAAACCCTATCGGACCCCCTGTGACATTCATTTTACATTGTTACTGGTTTAGTTGGTTGACTGCAGTGGTGGTGCTGCGGCAGCGTTGTCGCCTCACAGTAAGACGCTGTCCTGTTCGATTCTCAGCTAAAGCGTCTTCTATGTGGAGACATGCGTGAATAGGCGTACCTTCGTTGAAGGTTGTGCATCAGAGCTGGCAATTCGGCACGTAAAAATCTGCTGCCAATCATTAGCGGGCCGGAGTTCTGCTGTGGCGACCCCTAACTGGGAAAAGCCGAAAGACACAACACCTGGCTTAGTTGGTTGACGCTGCACTTTACATCACATTTTAAAGTCCTGGACCTGGTAGACCTAGTCCACTATCTTACGTATGATGTCATTGACACATTTCCCATTTTTCAAGGAAATTCAGAAACAGTGGGAAGGGGAAAATGCTAAGGAATCTGGTACAGTCCAACTCCAAAAAACAAACCAAAGCAATTTACCAATATGGAAGATACCAACATGACTAACAACCTAGAGATACATAGAACCAGTGGTTTTAGGACACCCAGAGTTACAGCAGATGGTCCTGGGAAGATCAATGTGCAGATAAAGTTATCAGAAAAAGGGGAGGATCCCTGCCTCTGCACTACAAAGACAACCAACAAACATAAGGGGTAGCAAGCATCCCAAGATGAAACAAGTTCCACCCAAAAAACACAGAACTGATGTGACATTACAGGACTTGGTAAATGACAATGGATAGCCCCAGAGAGAGAGAGAGAGGGGGACTTCAAATCAGGAAGCTATAGAAAAGAATCCTTTAGAGCACTGAAGCAATTCACCTTTCCTTCAGAGAGGAGGGGGACAAGGAGAGTAGGAGAGGAGGCAAACCTGACGAGACACATAGGAGGACGTGAAGCCCAAGTATATGCTGACTTCCAAATAGGATGTCTAGGTTTCAATATAACCTACTGGGGATATGAAACACTGCCCCATGCTAGTGAAAAAATATCCAGGTTAGTGAGGTCATTTCTCCATACAGCCTCCACAAGGCTACCCCTACTTTGAACTGTAAAATAAAATGGTGTGTACAGTAATAAAGGGAAAAAGTAGAAGTCACATGGCAGCTGTTATCAGCGTCAGTGGAGCAAAAGGTATCACACTCGTCTTTGGAGCAGAAGGCTATGGGTTCTATTTCCACAAAAGGTGGCTGGACTGCTGACCTCAGTGAAGGATAAGGAGGTTGCTACACTCCTTAATGTTTTGTCCTTTAGATGAGAAGTTAAACTGAGGCCTCATCTGCCTGAGTTGGTGGTAGCTCAGATGAATATAAAAGATCACATGGCACCTATTGAAAAGAGTAGGGGGTCCTTTATTTTTAACTTCTTTATGAACAGCAATATTTACGTAAATAACTTATTTACAATATTTGCACATTTATCTTGCATTATTTGTAAAATTAATGGTTGATATACCCCTTTCTATTTGTACTTAATTTATTCTTTCTTTGTCATATTTATGCATTATTGTTTAAAACAGAGCCCCACTCCTTTGTCCCAAACAACCATCTAATGTTTTTTCAATACTGTTGGCAATGACCATTTTCCATCAAATATAATTTCATTCATTCTTTCCATCCATATAATCCATATTACATAAAATGATTTTTTATCAATTCTTATTTTTCTGTTCATTTCTTATATTTTATAATATCAACATTCAGTTATTTCCATACTTACAGTTTTTGTGTCTAAAACATGCAAAATATTTTCTTTACATAATTTATCCCATAATTTCTTTACTCTCTTACATCCCAAAAAACATGTTCAGCAGTTTTTCATTCACCACAATTTAAGTAAATTATTTCACTTCGCTTTTAACTGGCAGTTTTTTATTCCAAATCTCTATAGAAAATCTTAAGATTCCACTTTCTTGGTACACCATTCATTTCATTCTCTGATTGTTTTAATCTTTTCATGTGATCCCATGGATTAATACAGTAATATTGCCTCATCACATATGCTAGTCTACATGTTTTCCATAATAAAGAAATTTATTTTAATTTTGTTTTAGTATTTCCCATTGTGTGTTACATGCATTTTACCAAAAGCTATACCCAGCATGTTAAGTTCTTTTGTTGTAAATTGAATGTCTGCTATAACGAAGTTCTTTTGTTGTAAATTGAATGTCAGCTATAACCAAATTTTTTTGTTGTAAAACAAATGTTTGCTATAATGTCCGTTTCTCCCATTACTTTGCTTTTGTCTTAACTTCAAAGCTCTCTCTCTCAAACAATCAACTACGGAAATTATTGCTTCTCTCATCCCTTAACTGAGATTAGCTATCACAATGATGTCATCTCCATATATCATCAATACCGGTATCCCAACATTTTTATACACAACATATTTCACTTCTTGCAATTTAGTATTTATTTTATCAATAACCACATTCATAACTAAAGCAAATAGAATACTACTCATGGGGCAACCTTGCCTTTTTCCTTTACCCATTTCCATTCCCTTACTCATCCATCCATTTACTAAAACCTTTATTTTATTAAATCTATGAGGTGATAAAGAAATGTTTCTGATTTTATTACTAAAATTACATTGTTTCATTATGTGCCATAACATTAAATGTCCAAGTGCACTAAATGCTTTAGTAACATATCTTAAGTTTTAAATCCTGCTTCCTCTGTAGGACATCATCTGCCAGTTCTCTTATTATCAATAGTAATTACTGACATTATTTTCCTTTTATACCATATAAACTTTCTTCCATATTGTTTTCTAGTCTTCGCTGCATTATTTTCATAAAGATTTTATCATCTGTATTTTTCAAAATTACTGGTCTCCAATTATTTATATCTTCTTTTTCTCCTTTCTTCCATACAAATTTTAATAATCCACTGCATAATTTCTTATGGTTAAATCATTCAACCATTCATTTAAGACCAATAATAAATATTTTCTTTGCATGTTTCTAGATTTTTATAAACTTCAAAACCAATTCCATCAGGTACTGCAGCTGAATCTACATTTAAGTGTTTAATCCCTCTAAACTAATCTATTTTTCAGTTTCCTTAGTTATTTGTTCTGAAAATTTTCTTTGTCCATATTTTATTATATTTTCCTTCACTATCATTTTCAATATTTTTAATTGAGTTCTTATTCTCTGTCTTTCATTGCGTTATTTTACTTATATAAGCAGATACTTCTTATTTTTACCTGTAATAAATATCTTTCCTTATATAAAGATCCTTTAAATTTATTGTAATTTCAGTTATATAATTCATTCCCTTTGTTATATTATTTCTGATTTGTTCCAAAATTTTCAAATATATCTTCTGTTTTCCTTTACTTCTTTTCTAATTCTGCCATTGTAAATAGATTATCTTTAAGAAAAATTATAAAAGATGGTATCATTCTAGCCAATTACAGAAATCTGTCAACATAATGTGGTATCTCCATAATTGTGCTATTATTTCTTTTCTCTCCCCATTCCATGTTTTTTTTTCATTTAATCTTTGTATGCCCTTACCTATTCTAATTTAGTCTTTATTTTCATTTAATTCTACCCATATAGCTAAATGATTTGGAAAAAAAAACTGCTGATTCACCTTGCATTATACTTATGCTTTCAGATATTATAAAACAATCAATTTCAGATTTTAACATACCTCTTCTATATGTAGAAAATTCTCTATTCCACAATACCAGTTTACCATATATTTCATCACTTCTCCCATTTTTTAAATATTTTTCATTCTTTCTTTTCCCCCCTTAAATTGCAGTTAAAATCTCCATTATAATATTCATATTTACTGTTACATAATCTATTTATCAATGAAATAATAAGTTTTCCTTTTCTTTATAACTAACATATGCATATATCGTTATAAGCCTATAAGTCTCCCCATTCTATTATTATATCTAGAATTTTTACTACTTTTTTTGTTTGTTTTTAAACAAAATCGCTATCCCTGAGCATTGATCTTTATTCATTTATTTAACATTTGTTAACCAGGAAAGTTCGACTGGGACAGAGCACATTTTCAGCAGAGGACCAGGGAGAAATGCTCCAGACACGTATTTGGAATGTGGGAGGAAACTGCAGCACCTGGAGGAAGGCCATGCAAATGCAGGGAGGACATACAGACTCCGCACAGAAGGCACCCCAGCCAAGAATCACACCAGAGAACTTCTTGCTGTGAGGTGACAACACTAACCACTGCACAACTGCAGAAGAAAAAAATAAAAGAAATAGCGGAAGACAATACAGAAAAATAAGGTAAAAAAGGAAGATTTACCAAAATTCCATATTATGTCTCCATTCTATATATTTTCTCTTTGTAATTTTTCTTTAACTGTTCATAATCTCATCCACTAAAACAGTTATATCTGCATCACATTTCTTAGATCATTCTAAAATCATAATTCTTCTATAGATATTTTTATGCTGCTAAAATTTACTGAGAGAATTCTTAAATTATTGGTTATCCTGTTCATTAATTTAAAGGAAAACATTCCCTCCTAACATTATTTCATCCACTTCCTTTCTCTCCTTTGAATTTATACTTTTAAATGTCCTTTTACTATCTTTAACCCTTTTACCTACAGAATTATTTTTCCTTTCACTACTTCCCAAGTTACATCTTTCTAACTGCTTACTTCAGAATATGCTTCTATTTCCTTTTCTTCATTTTTTACCATGTTTTTCTTTTTCTATATTGTCCTCCACTATTTCTTTTGTTTTTTCTTCATTCTGTTCTTTCTCCCAAGTTTTATTTCACTATTTCATTATCTTTTTTTTTTTTTTTTTTTTTTTTACAATCCATCCATGTATGTCCTTTTTTCACATTTATAACATTCAAGTTGGCACTTCTTTATATCATGCCCAGTTTTCCCACATATATAACACTTCTTCCTATTACAATTTTTTAAGAAATGTCTTTCTTTACCACAATAAAGCATGCCCTTGGTTGCCCCAGTATTTTACCACACCCTTTTCCCTTAAACTGTTATACTTGGATTACGTATAATTCTCTCGTTTTTCATTTTCAAAGCATTACAATCTCAGCCCCTACTCCATAATCCCCGGTTATCAAAAACGTAAGAAATGTCCATAACTTCTTTAGAAATATTTTTAAATGTTTTTAAGTCTCTCATTAAATTTCTGTCCAAATTTATACATGTATTTTCTTTTTTGTTTCTGTAAAGAATGTTTTAACTACATTTTCATTCTATGGGTTATCATTCTGTCTTTTCTTGTATTCACAAAGAACTTTTTTCATACTCTTTGCAGACTCAAAAATAATGTCATAAGATGGCAATATATTTATTAAAATAAAGGCTGTGACATCAAAATGCAGTATAACTGTGCCCCATATCTCATATCAGTCTGCATCAGTACTCCTCTTACCTTGAACCCTTACAATTTTTTTTCCTTTTTTTCTTTTTGTTCTTCACCTTGAATAGCCACAGTCTCTGCAAATGTTCTTCTTTTTGGTGCTGCTTCCTTTACACTGTTTTCAGCTTCTCCAGCTTGAATCCTGTCTATTACATCTCACCATGAAACATCATTTTCTGGTTCACTCTGCCCTATCATCCCATTCAATAAATCATCCTGCAACACTCTTGACTGGAGGGTTGTAACAATGCACTACTCTTGAAAAACAGTCTCCTTTAATTCAGATAATTGCTTCTGGAACAAACTGTCTAAATCTTTCACACTTTTAACTTTTGTAGAGCTGGCATTTGCTTCTGCTCTTTCTGTAGCAACTCCATCTTGCGTACCATCCTTCCAGCTGCCACTGCTCTAGAAATGGGACGTGCACATGAACTCACTTAGGGCCAGTCGCAAGGTACAGCAAGATGTGTAGGGTAAGTTCCCCGAAGCCCTGGCCAAATTTCCCCTAGAGTATAAGGTATTTATAATACCAGGGGAAACTGGGTCAGGGCATTGGGGAACTTCCCCTACTCTTTTTAATATGTGCTGTTGGATCTTTTACATCCAGGGCAGATGGGACCTTGGTTTAACATTTCTACTTATTTATCTTCAGACAATATACTACACTTTGTCCACATATTGTCTATTAATTTTCAGCTTTTCTAGCCAATAACATGATTTGAATTCTTGACTTACTGCTTCAAATGCCTCAAATATTTCCAGACTTCACAGCATCAACTTTTCTAATTTGTGCATCTCCCACAATCAGCTCATTTTCATATTTACAGTCCAAACAAATGTAAATTACTTAAGCACACCTTTTTTTCCATGTTCACGCTGTAGAAAAATGTTAATTTACACTGTTTAAGATATGACCTAGGACCTCACAGAAGATCTTCATTGGCAAACGTCTAAGAGGAAGTCTTGCACTGATTCTGCAACAGTGGTTAAATCAGGGCCAGGTTTTTCCTCATCTTTATAGCCATACCTACTACATAAGGCTTGAAGTAAAAACTGCAGCTTTTTTTCTTACTTGACTCCATTTTGTATTCTCAATTATCGTTTTCATATCCATTTCTTTTGCATCGCACCTTCACTTTATCTCATCTACTAATCTTGCCTGGTCTACATGCAACCACGACTTCTGTTTCACTTAACAGCCTGACCCTTGTTTCACCATAAATCATGCAACATAAAAAAATTCAGTCTTAAGTTACGTTTCTCATCTCAGTGACATAAGCACCTAGAGACTTTCTTGAAGACCTTGTACTCTTATAAAGATTAAATGACACAAAGGCAAGTTCTTTTCTAGACTCACAGCAATCCCAGAACTTCTTAGTACAGCTACTTCACCTTTCTCCACTTCAAGGAAGTACAATAATTAAATACCTTTAAAGCTTTCTCCCCAGCCACATGCAATAATAAAACATATTGTACTGCTCAGGATTTTCAGCTAATCCACTTACATTGAAGAAGAAATCAAATTTTTGGATCCAAAGTTTGATCAGTTTTCTGCCAAATTTCCAAAGCAAATATGTTTATTCAGTTCTGGAACAATGTTTCTCTGTGCTTAACACAACAAAGTATCTAGACTGCCAAAAAAAAATATATACACTGCACAATCCATATATAAAACAGGAAGTCAACTCAGTGAAACCTGTGAGATACGGTGGCTGGTCCTTTGTGGAGCCCAGAAAAAGCAGGCTATGCTACTAGAATAGGATTTGACACTTATTATGAATGACTGAGAAGGGTAATGAATAAATAAAGATGATGTAATTAAATAAATAGAAATATAATTTTTTAGCTCTACATGGGTTTCAAGAGATACATAAACATGTTCTACAAAATATGTGGTATGTTGATGCTCTTGACTGATTACGTTACTAGTGAGTAAAACAGGTTTCAGTAAGAAATGTCCATTATTCAAACTCCAGAACCATGCTTATCATGGCTATCAGTTATGGTAGGAATGGAGAGTGGGTGGGAAAGCCTTTTGTTACAATAAATAATCAAGCAATAGCCCTTTTTCAGGGTTCAATAATGTGTGTGTATCTTAAGTAAAACAGTAAGCAGACGTTGTGAAAGTCAAACATGAGTTGGTAAATCCTATGCTGTGGTTTCAGAGTGCCACAACAAGTACCCACATCAAGGACATAAAGTTCTATCCCAGAGTATAATTTATCATCACAGATAACAATTAAGAAACAAAGTGACTTAGACTGAACTTTAAGGAAAGAGTGAACAGACAGAATGCACACCCATGGAGGCTTTCCGGAATTGGTTCATAAGAGAGTTTTCAATCTGGAAGTACGTAGGAGGGGACAGAAAAGAAAAGACTGGAGATATTCCAAAACCGTTTACATTTTACCAGTGATGCAAATGAAAATATATTTATGCAACTGGTTAATGTTTGTCAAGAGCAGCACTATTAATGGCAAAGTAGGTGTCACTAGTGATTACTGAGAACCTGGAAACCAATTAAATGAGCAAAACCCATGTTCAGAAGGCTGAAGAATGCATGGTTGCTAAAACAGGTGTCTGCAAATGCACAAATTCCCTGAAAAATATTCGGATATGGGAGTGGGGAAGAGAACAGTTAATAACATCACTTCTGAAACAAGCTTAGATATGACCACCAGTTTCCACATGAAGGAAAGTAATAAAATTAACAAAACATATGACAAAATCTACAGTTTTAAGCTAAAATAGGTTAATGTTTAAGAATCAGTGAACATTGCATTAAATACCAGAGGACAAATTCACTCCCTCTGCATACGATATCTGAATTTAAATGATGACAAAATACATTCCTAGCTTGTCTCTCAATAATCTACTGGTACCAGAACTGTAATTATTATTAGACACAGGCAATAAAAAGGTCACTGAAAAACAAAAATCCACCGAGTAAAAACATTCAAACAGTGGATATCAGAGCTTTAGAAATGTACAGCTAAAACTGCAATCAGTGATGAACAAAATTTCAACTCAAACTAAATTTGAGAAATGGCAAAACAGTGATCCCTCTTAACTTCCTAACTAGTTTCATTATCCTGAAACCCATTAAATATGTTTTTAATTTTGTATCATCAGTGACAATTAACAATTATGACTGTTAAACTGACTATTTGGAACAAAAAGCAACTCAGTGCTACCCACTTACTAATACTGTGACCCATCGAGCCTGCTGCTCTACCTGCACAAACCTCAGGAGGGCTTATGATGCACAGATCCTTTCTTAAAATTAACGTCCCTTTTTTCAATAATCAGTTGTACATTTTTTATTTTATTCCCTGTTCCCAAACAGAACCTGAATTTGCTCCATCTCAGGAACTACGGTAAGAAAACATGATAGGCTCTTCAGTCCCACACTACTGTCTGCTCAGAACAAGCAGCTGTCAAGGACACATCACAGCTAGAGTTCTATAGCTCTCATTTCACTGACTCCAGTCATGTCCAGTGACCAATTACACCATAAAGGGCAGGGAATCAAAAAGGGGTGATAAAAAAAGGAGGAAGCCACCTGCGGTTTTCAGAAGATACATGCAATTAAGTTAAAATTCAGGAATAGCAATGAAATTATGTAGATCTAGCCTGGCTTAGTGGCTCAGAGGGATGAAGTCTCGACTACAAACTCAGTCTGATTAGTGGCCGAAGCACTAAGCCAGGCAGGGTGGGACAGCACTGAAGGGAAGGGCAAGGTTACTTGCTGGCAAAACCCCCTGGGAAACGGTGAAATAACCAGCAGGGTCAGCCCATTGCATGGCTGTTTCCTTCAAGAAGTTGAGGAGGTACTTGGGTCAGGGCTGAGGTAAAAATCCCAGTCCTCCCTGAATGCTAATGCCTGGACTCTCCTGGTAGACCTTCACACAGGTGATAGGAAAAGAATTGAGAGACTGATTGGGAGGGGACTGATGAAGTAGCAGGCAAAAGGGTAAAGTAAGACAAAAAACTGTATAGAAGCAATTTATACAATCATTTTATCAACCTCTGACAGCTGACGCTTTTTTTACAAACTGGCTAAAGATCTGAACAAATTTTCCATCTATAAATATAAGGAAGACAGAATATTCATAGAAACCGGAGTCAGATAAGCGCAACTACAGCTTTGCTTCTGTATCAAAGGTAGGCGCATTGGTACTTGGCTCTTATCTAGCCACAAAAGTGAAACAATCACATTTCATGCATGATACAATACCACTAAACTGGAGTGTTTAGTGTTGTAATATAAGAAGAAAACACAATGTTACAATCAGAGAAATACCACAAATTCTTGAAAATATGAAATAACTTTTTTTTCACTGTGCCTGAAAAATAACTCTTGCTTTACAAATGCCTGAAGACTATATTAGAAAGAAAATGAAAAAAAAAACGAAACTTAAATCATTAAAACCAGCCTAGAAGGTTTAGCCTAGCTGAAGACAGATCAAAGGGAAATACAGAAAAGGATAAACAGGTCCAGGGAAATGCAACGAAGATCAACAGCAAATAAGCAGCCATGAACTGCATATAAAGCTTTGTCCTGAAATGCTCAAACCACCTTGTCTGTCCACAGCACTAGGCTAAGGACAACTATATACACACACACACAAGTGCAGTCAGATAATTCCATTTTGTACACCAACTCCCTATATTCCACTGGCAACCAGTCCCAACTCACCTTATCTGCAATCTTCTTCAAAAACTAAAACCATCAACCCCATCAGCCGATAACCTACCAGCAGCATATCTCCAAAAAGCTGCCAAAGCTGTAGCCTATCCAATATCAATCCTGATAAATAGAAGCTTACAAGAGGGAAATATTCCTACCATCTGGAAAATCTCACACATCATCCCTCTTCACAAAGGTGGCAATTCTAACGAATACTCCAACTACCGTCCAATAGCATTACTGTCTCCTTTAGCTAAAATAATGGAAAGATGTATCCATAAACAACTACTTGATCACTTACTGCAAAATAATGTACTAGCAAATTGCCAACATGGCTTCAGTCCATTTCATAGTACTACCACTGCTCTTCTATCCTTCTCTGAGAGTATCAATCATAACAAAAATAATAACACCCTCTCCTCAGCACTCTTTATTGACCTTTCCAAAGCTTTTGATATGGTCAACCATCAGTTACTTATAAATGTACTAAGATCTCTTTCCCTAGATTCACTGGTTAT